>NC_060184.1:32555326-32725326 GCF_021184085.1 Oncorhynchus gorbuscha
GTTATTCTCTCTATGTGTTATTCTCTTAGTGTTATTCTCCCTATCCTCTCTATGTGTTATTCTCTCTATGTGTTATTCTCTCTATGTGTTATTCTCTCTATCCTCTCTATGTGTAATTCTCTCTATGTGTTATTCTCTCTATCCTCTCTATGTGTTATTCTCTCTATCCTCTCTATGTGTTATTCTCTCTATGTGTTATTCTCTTTATGTGTTCCTCTCTGTGTTATTCTCTCTATGTGTTATTCTCTCTATGTGTTATTCTCTCTATGTGTTATTCTCTCTATGTGTTATTCTCTATGTGTTATTCTCTCTATCCTCTCTCTGTGTTATTCTCTCTATGTGTTATTCTCTCTATCCTCTCTATGTGTTATTCTCTCTATGTGTTATTCTCTCTATGTGTTATTCTCTCTATGTGTTATTCTCTCTATGTGTTATTCTCTCTATGTGTTATTTTCTCTATGTGTTATTCTCTCTATCCTCTCTATGTGTTATTCTCTCTATGTGTTATTCTCTCTATGTGTTATTCTCTCTATCCTCTCTATGTGTTATTCTCTTTATGTGTTATTCTCTCTATGTGTTATTCTCTCTATGTGTTATTCTCTCTATGTGTTATTCTCTCTATGTGTTATTCTCTCTATGTGTTATTTTCTCTATGTGTTATTCTCTCTATCCTCTCTATGTGTTATTCTCTCTGTGTTATTCTCTCTATGTGTTATTCTCTCTATCCTCTCTATGTGTTATTCTCTTTATGTGTTATTCTCTCTATGTGTTATTCTCTCTATGTGTTATTCTCTCTATGTGTTATTCTCTTCATGTGTTCCTCTCTCTATGTGTTATTCTCTCTATGTGTTATTCTCTCTATGTGTTATTCTCTCTATGTGTTATTCTCTCTATGTGTTATTCTCTCTATGTGTTATTCTCTCTATGTGTTATTCTCTCTATCCTCTCTATGTGTTATTCTCTCTATCCTCTCTGTGTGTTATTCTCTCTATGTGTTATTCTCTCTCTGTGTTATTCTCTCTATTCTCTCTATGTGTTATTCTCTCTATGTGTTATTCTCTCTCTGTGTTATTCTCTCTATCCTCTCTATGTGTTATTCTCTCTGTTTTATTCTCTCTATATGTTATTCTCTCTATCCTCTCTATGTGTTATTCTCTATATCCTCTCTATGTGTTATTCTCTCTATGTGTTATTCTCTCTATCCTCTCTATGTGTTATTCTCTCTATGTGTTATTCTCTCTATCCTCTCTATTTGTTATTCTCTCTATGTGTTATTCTCTCTATGTGTTATTCTCTCTATCCTCTCTATGTGTTATTCTCTCTATGTGTTATTCTCTCTATGTGTTATTCTCTCTATCCTCTCTATGTGTTATTCTCTCTATGTGTTATTCTCTCTATCCTCTCTATGTGTTATTCTCTCTATGTGTTATTCTCTCTATCCTCTCTATTTGTTATTCTCTCTATCCTCTCTATGTGTTATTCTCTCTATGTGTTATTCTCTTTGTGTTATTCTCTCTATCCTCTCTATGTGTTATTCTCTCTATGTGTTATTCTCTCTATGTGTTATTCTCTTTGTGTTATTCTCTCTATCCTCTCTATGTGTTATTCTCTCTATGTGTTATTCTCTCTATGTGTTATTCTCTTTGTGTTATTCTCTCTATCCTCTCTATGTGTTATTCTCTCTATGTGTTATTCTCTCTATGTGTTATTCTCTCTGTGTTATTCTCTCTATGTGATATTCTCTCTATCCTCTCTATGTTTTATTCTCTCTATGTGTTATTCTCTTTATGTGTTCCTCTGTCTGTGTTATTCTCTCTATGTGTTATTCTCTCTATGTGTTATTCTCTCTATCCTCTCTATGTGTTATTGATAGAGGAATTCTAAATTCCTTTATGCTTTAATTGCCAAAACCAATTCGCACTCATTTCTAATTCATGAATGAGTTGTAAGTTCATTAATTATGCATGAAGTAGATCGAGACCAGTCTTAAAAGCCAGGTAAAGAGCGTTTAATTCCAGAGAGTACTCACTACATACACAGATTTCCACAGGTTATAAACTCAAAATGACATCATCAGTTTCCCACGATAGCCCCGTTGTTTTTTTGTTTAGGTCCGGAGATGCTTTCTACTCCCCTCATAAACCAGACATTACAACCTGTCTAGAAGATACTTTTCTCTTACCAATGGAACAAAACCCAAACATTCTTATCTTGTCTGAAAAGCTTTTTCTCCCCCTTGACCTTCCCAAGAGGCACAGACAATCAAATTAGTTCTGCTTACATTTTCTGTAACAGCTTAACCAATAACTTTTACTTTTCATATCATAACATAATAGTATTAGAATAAATGGTTCTAATCAATAATGTATACATAATTAATCATCTTAACTACGATTTCCTCTAACAATCCTCCCTTTGATCAAATATTATACATTCAAATCTACATCTAGTTTTATTTAATCATAAAAAATATAAGTATAAACAAATTTAACTAACCTTTTTATAGAGGTTCATCAGATTATCATATGAATAGACACACACATAATCAACAAATTAACATTATTATAAATGTTTATCCAACTCTCCAAATATCATTAATCAAATCTAACCTTAACTCCAACTGTTTTTAAACCTGCATTAGAATCATAACTCTTCATTCCGGATTTTTGTCACGACCTTCATTAAAAAACAGTTTAATCATGAAAACAATTTACAATCTAATTCCCCTTCATCTCAACACTAGCCTCATCAAACATAAATTCCCCACAAATGACAGATCCAGATTCATCCACTTCCTCTGTAGACATGCCTTCAGTCCTCCACGGGTCGGAACCTGGAATCGGCCCATAACGCCCCCATCTGTAGTGTCATTGATCTCTCTATAGTCCTGGAAACAATAACTTTCATACATACACGCAATCAACCACGTACGTACAAGACTAACACAGTCACACAGGTTAAGGTGGCCCATAACACCACATTTTTCCATAAATACTGTCAACCCAATTTAGTTCAGAGAAGTATCCACCCCAGAGTTTCTGCCAACCCGTGAGCCAGGGTGGTCAAAACAGCTTCGGGCGCTGATTTGTCCGGAGCTGTGTTACCTGGGATGTAAGACATGGTCCTGATCATCACGCCCACTTCCCCCTTGTGAGAGTAGAACCCCGGAAATGCTTAACTCTAATCCTGCTAGGATCCGATTTCTTGCCTTGACTCATCTGGCACCTCTCCTGGAACCCCAATGTTATCAATGTATACCTTGTCATCAAATGACCCAGATGGAGTGCCTCTCTGGCACCCCTAGATAACTTCATGTCCTTTTGTCTGCACACATGACCCACACAACCACTAGGTGTCAACACCGGCCCATTTTATTTTATTGAAATCCCCAGAGTTCAACCAGCCCGTCAATTCAGACATGGTCTCGTCAGTGGTCATACTCTCCGTCCTATTGCAAGTACCAACTCGGCTCCTGGGGACATAAATAGGGCAAATCAATACAACTTTCATTATCTTTCATGAACAGCTTTATCATACCGACCCACACTCCTCTACCCAGAACTGTACTAGGGTCTCGACCAAGACCTGGTCATATCCATACCAACCCTAGATCCGCCCCCATTTCTGTTTAAAGGGTTAAGCGTATCTTTATGCAATTACATCCCTCTCTCCTGATTACAATCAAAAACTCTCATCTTCACTCTACTCTACCTTCTTCCATACTGTGGTTAGAGACTCCATTTTGGTCTACATAAAACTCCATTGGGAGATCCTTCCCAACCTCTACTCTAACTTCCTGTCTACCCAAATCTAGGGATCTCTTATGAACAAAATCGTCATCGTCTAACCCATGGGTCAAATTACCACTCTCCGCATACTCAAGTAGGACGTGCTGTATCAGGAATATGTCACCCACGATAAGACAGCTCAGACGAACAGCTTCCATTTGAAGCCCCACCCTTTCCCCAAGAACACATCACTTAGCAAGAGCCAGACACATCTTCACTTCTATGAACAAAAACAGGGGTGACAGGACAGGGAGGGTTACTTCATTCGAGAGATGGCCCCCGGAATTCTATTAATTCCAGTTCTCCTCCCGAACACTGTTTATTGTTCGATAGTGAAAAATGTGCCCTACCCCTCCGCCGTGCGATATGAATCTGGGTAGCTCTTTCAGCTAGCTGTCACCAGGAGGCCTTGGTATGGGACTGGATTGAGTGACTTCACCTGTAGTTCTCCTGTAGTGTATAAAATCTTGGACATACAGATTTGGTTAATAAAACAGTTTCTTATTCGTTCTGTTTATTAGCTAAACATTTTTTTTTATCCTATTCTAGAACACCATTTACCTCCCCCCTTTTGTTACCTGGCTCTGCCCAGGTAACAACCTTGCCTTATTTGAAACAATGACTTAGGTAAGATTTAGTATACCATCCTTATGTCTGACATCATTCTTTAGGAGTGTCCCTTTCATTTTCCACATGCCCAATTCTCGCTTTGGTCTCCACTCAGTAACTGTTTATCTACACACTATGTTATCTTTGCTCATCCTGTCTCCCCTCCTGAAACTTCTCTGCTCTCCAACCTTCAAGGTCTCTGCAGTGCGGGGGAGGGCTCTTATGTCTGCCTTTTCCCCTATCTGTCTGTACTGTTATCTTTCTCATGTTTTCCAAATTTGAACTACATGTCTCACTGTTTGGCTCTATCCAAACCCATGGACCCTCTTTTAGAGAAAAAAAACATGTCTATGAGTGGCTTTTCTCCAAATTCCCCACATTTCCTCAATCAATCTATATTAATCCTAAAAATAATCCTAAATCATCACAGATGTCCTACATTCTTGCTAAATGCAACACCATTCAAAAACTCATAATAATCAATCAAGGTCTAATAAATGCCAACCATATTAAAAATCCTTCCTACACAAACAAGCCCTCTCGTTGGGACCCTCAGTATTCTATCTGACAATAACATGGGTTTAATATGTGTTGCAAAGTGTGGAATAAAACTTTGGTCATGGATAACAGAGTAAAGCAGAACAAAGCATTCTTATAACCCATCTGGTCCTCTCAGCTATTCTTATCCAGCACCAGGTGGACACCATGCCACCCTTCATGACAGGGAGAACAAACATACATGGGTCATCCTCAGTCAGTCTTATCCTCCCCTGAAAGCATGCTTCACCTCAGCCTCTCCAACTGGAGCATCAAGCAAAGGCATCATGCCTGAAGCCTTCACCACATCTGTAACAGACTTCTTAAAACACGGTATGATGCAAGCAGCACATCACATCAATAACAAATAATACAAGAATTAGGGTCAGAAATGCAGTAACCACCATACCAGTATACTTACCAAACCAGGCTCCCTTACCAGGTGGACAGTCAGACTCCTCTACCCCCGCCATGGTCCTTATCTCAGCAGATAGTGCATCAAGCCCATTAAGGCCCTTAGATATACTACCATCTGGACTGGTGTTATTAGGGATATACGTACAACATTGTTCACCGAACATCTTGCAGACTCCCCCCTGACTAGCAAGAAGCATATTCTAAGCAAGTCTATTCTGTATAAGACAGCCACAAATTGTCCCTACCATCAAAACCAGTCTCCGTGCCTAATTGATCAATAGCTGAATAGTCTAACATTAATTACCTGAATGGGATTTTTAACACAGTGGTGGCAGGTTCAGTCCAGGGGTGGTAGAGGAGTGTGTCTGGCCCCGGTTCGTCTGGGACCTCTGGTTTTGGCAGTACCTTAATAGAAAACACACCCACCGTGTCTGTCCCGGTCCTTTGTAGTCCGAGGGTGTAAGTGCCTGCATCAGAGAGCTTAATAGTTTTGATGGTTAGTAGGATTTCATCACCTTTACAAAGTTCAACAGTGCTCCAAGGTTTCCCCCATATCATGGAAAGCCTATCCACCTTTGTGGGATCCCCTATGCTATAAGGATATCCTCTTCTCCAGTCCCAAAACTGTCCCAAATTGGTTATCATACGGAAACCCTCCCCCATTACACAGGTAATGTCCCCCGTCTTTTGACACTCCTGTAACCGAATGTTAAAACCAAACAAAAATATCTCAATTTCTTCCCTGCCCTGTTGGCTCAAAATATGTTATCTTCCCCTATTTATTCTCAATGATAAATATGACTTTCTCTCTGTTACAATACCACATCCCTAATAGCCCATTCAAAAAACTTCACAGCTAATGTTATAAGACAGAATCCTGAACCACTTTCTCATTTGCGGTTCAAACAGTAATTCTAAACCCTCAACTAAAACTGCTTCATTTCTAATGAATTTACCTTAAAACTAGTAACTCAATATGACCCCATTCATTTTACAAATGACTCTCCCCTGAGGCTGATCAGACCTCATAAGCCAGTCATGATAAGGTCAAAAGGTCATACCATATTAGACATAAAGATCCCTTTATCCTTACAATAGAAATAGTCACCTGTATAATTCAAACCCATAAAAAAACATCTCATAAGGTTCCATATGTGAGCGTGCCTCTTTAAAATCTCCATGCACTAAAACAAATCGTTCTAACAGGTGTTTTATATATATATAATTTACAGACCTTTTTCAATTTGGTCGTTTAAAGCTGCTCTCTCCCCCTCTCCCCAAAATTATACCACACCCCTAACTATCATTCACTAATGCTACCTCGAATCAGAAACTCAATAAGTGAACTATAACTAAAACCTAATGATAATTCCCCTTTGACTCAAATCATTAATCATATAGTTTTAAACATTGTCTACGGATATGTTTACTTAAATGACCATGCTACCTTTAGATACAATTAACCCGATAACATTATTATCCAATGCATTACTTTTTCTCTCTGCCGCAAATGTCGTACATTTCATAGTGTAAGGAATCCGTAATTTAATCCCCGATATTTAATAAATATGCATTCGCATTCTCTCATGGCTCCTTTAATTTACTTATTTTGGGTAACTCCCCTCCGTCCCGGAACAAAGAGTTCTATCTAAAACCGCCAGAACACACTGTTCCAGTTTTATCAACCCCTAAAATTGGCCATAACCATTAAACAAATAACCAAAACATTTTTATATCACTTCTGGAAAGATACTCGAAACCTAGATACACACACTAACAGCCATACGATTTGCTCCGTTATCCCCAGTCCCTGGTGACAAAAGTGTCTCGCTAGTGACGTCATCAACAAGCGTTCAACCTTGACTCATATCGCAACGATTTTCAACTCATTGTAAATAATGGTTGGCTGTCTGCAACAACAGTATTTCGGGTTCGATAAACCAAACATAATTTATCACCTCTGTTGAATCCTGAATTATTGTCTACAACATCAATCAACATCTCTCAATTCACTAATTTTATAAAAACATTTCGATGGGCATAATGTGCATGAATTATAGTTGTCTCTTTGTTATCATTTAGAATCCATTTTGCTCTAAGTACCTGTCTCGTCTTTGACTTAGGATTTTTAATTACAACTCTATTCCCAATACATTATAATTACAAACTCAGACCAGCATTAGTGAGTGTAAGCCTTTAAAATGCCTTGTCTCTATGAACAGGGAAATCCCCTTAACCCAAACTTTTACTACAAAAACAAAACCTAATAATTATGATAATTCCCTCACATCGTTTGTTTTAAATCCCTTGAGGTATCATATAACTTATTTTTCGATCTTCGAATTGTCGTCCCTCAATATATATATATATATAGATATTTTCCCACTGTCATATACTCGAACCACTGTGATTATCGTGCACTGTCCCTTTAAGATAAGACTTTTCATTTGTTCCCCACAATGAGATCGGAAATCAGATCATTTTTAGAATACGTTACTTTTTGTTCAATTTCACTGGCGTTACCTTAACCAAAAATCAATAATTAGAAAAACAATCACAACTTCTTACGATTAAACTATTCTCACCTAATTTATAGTCCAAAGCGTTGCACTATATAGCCCCATTGAGTGTCTAGCAATTCCGTTGCTGGCTATAGACACAAATCTGCCCGCCTTTGTAAAATATATATACCCTATTCAGATTGAGTTCAGTTTTAAATTCTAATCATCAGAGTAAACCCAACCGAACTTCTCAATTTAATTTACCCTAACATTTAACGTACCCTGTTTTTGTGCTAAACTTCTCATGTCAATTGATTCATAAATAGCCATAACATCAGGGCTGTTATGCAGGTGAATGAGGACCCAAAAGTGACTTAACGGAAACAGAGTCTTTATTCCAGTCTTAAACAAAAGTGATAATCCTGGATATTATCTAGGTAAATGTAAAAACAGGAAAACTGAAATCCACTCGTCAGTAGAGAGGAACGACTGGAGACGCGACCACAGACTGCAGGTCGCTTCGGGAAGGCACCGGCCGTAGCTGACATTGACACCTGCTCACATGCAGCATCTGAAGAAGGTAAAAACACGACAGGGCGGAACAAGGACACAGAACAGCGAACATCAAACAAGGATCCGACAAGGACAGAAGCGGAAAACAGAGGGAGAAATAGGGACTCTAATCAGAGGGCAAAATAGGGGACAGGTGTGAAAAGAGTAAATGAGGTAGTTAGGAGAATGAGGAACAGCTGGGAGCAGGAACGGAACGATAGAGAGAGAGAGCGAGAGAGGGAGAGAGGGAGGGGGAGAGAGAGGGATAGAAAGAGGGAAAGAACCTAATAAGACCAGCAGAGGGAAACGAATAGAAGGGAAGCACAGAGACAAGACATGATAATCAATGACAAAACATGACAGTACCCCCCCCACTCACCGAGCGCCTCCTGGCGCACTCGAGGAGGAACCCTGGCGGCAACGGAGGAAATCATCAATCAACGAACGGTCCAGCACGTCCCGAGTTGGAACCCAACTCCTCTCCTCAGGACCGTAACCCTCCCAATCCACTAAGTACTGGTGACCACGTCCCCGAGAATGCATGTCCATGATCTTCCGTACCTTGTAAATAGGTGCGCCCTCGACAAGGACGGGGGGGGAGACGAACGGGGCGCGAAGAAAAGGCTTGACACAGGAGACATGGAAGACAGGGTGGACGCGACGAAGATGTCGCGGAAGAAGCAGTCGCACAGCGACAGGATTGACGACCTGAGAGACACGGAACGGACCAATGAACCGCGGAGTCAACTTGCGAGAAGCTGTCGTAAGGGGAAGGTTACGAGTGGAAAGCCACACTCTCTGACCGCGACAATACCTAGGACTCTTAATCCTACGTTTATTGGCGGCTCTCACAGTCTGCGCCCTGTAACGGCAAAGTGCAGACCTGACCCTCCTCCAGGTGTGCTCACAACGTTGGACAAAAGCCTGAGCGGAGGGAACGCTGGACTCGGCGAGCTGGGACGAGAACAGAGGAGGCTGGTACCCAAGACTACTCTGAAATGGAGATAGCCCGGTAGCAGACGAAGGAAGCGAGTTGTGAGCGTATTCTGCCCAGGGGAGCTGTTCTGCCCAAGATGCAGGGTTTCGAAAAGAAAGGCTGCGTAATATGCGACCAATCGTCTGATTGGCCCTTTCTGCTTGACCGTTAGACTGGGGATGAAAACCGGAAGAGAGACTGACGGAAGCACCAATCAAACGACAGAACTCCCTCCAAAACTGTGACGTGAATTGCGGGCCTCTGTCCGAAACGGTGTCTAACGGAAGGCCATGAATTCTGAACACATTCTCAATGATGATTTGTGCCGTCTCCTTAGCGGAAGGAAGCTTAGCGAGGGGAATGAAATGTGCCGCCTTAGAGAACCTATCGACAACCGTAAGAATCACAGTCTTCCCCGCAGACGAAGGCAGACCGGTAATAAAGTCTAAGGCGATGTGAGACCATGGTCGAGAAGGAATGGGAAGCGGTCTGAGACGACCGGCAGGAGGAGAGTTACCTGACTTAGTCTGCGCGCAGTCCGAACAAGCAGCCACGAAACGGCGCGTGTCACGCTCCTGAGTAGGCCACCAAAACCGCTGGCGAATAGAAGCAAGCGTACCCCGAACGCCGGGGTGGCCAGCTAACTTGGCAGAGTGAGCCCACTGAAGAACAGCCAGACGAGTAGAGACAGGAACGAAAAGAAGGTTACTAGGACAAGCGCGCGGCGACGCAGTGTGAGTGAGTGCTTGCTTTACCTGTCTCTCAATTCCCCAGACAGTCACCCCGACAACACGCTCTTCAGGGAGAATCCCCTCGGGGTCGGTAGAAGCCACAGAAGAACTAAAGAGACGGGATAAGGCATCAGGCTTGGTGTTCTTATTACCCGGGCGATAAGAAATCACGAACTCGAAACGAGCAAAAAACAACGCCCAACGAGCTTGACGTGCATTAAGTCGTTTGGCAGAATGGATGTACTCAAGGTTCTTATGGTCAGTCCAAACGACAAAAGGAACGGTCGCCCCCTCCAACCACTGTCGCCATTCGCCTAGGGCTAAGCGGATGGCGAGCAGTTCGCGGTTACCCACATCATAGTTGCGTTCCGATGGCGACAGGCGATGAGAAAAATAAGCGCAAGGATGGACCTTATCATCAGACTGGAAGCGCTGGGATAGAATGGCTCCCACGCCCACCTCTGAAGCGTCAACCTCGACAATGAATTGTTTAGTGACGTCAGGAGTAACAAGGATAGGAGCGGATGTAAAACGCTTCTTGATGAGATCAAAAGCTCCCTGGGCGGAACCGGACCACTTAAAGCACGTCTTGACAGAAGTAAGAGCTGTGAGAGGGGCAGCAACTTGACCGAAATCACGAATGAAACGCCGATAGAAATTAGCGAAACCGAGAAAGCGCTGCAACTCGACACGTGACTTTGGAACGGGCCAATCACTGACAGCCTGGACCTTAGCGGGATCCATCTGAATGCCTTCAGCGGAAATAACAGAACCGAGAAATGTGACAGGGGAGACATGAAAGGCGCACTTCTCAGCCTTCACGTAGAGACAATTCTCTAAAAGGCGCTGGAGTACACGTCGAACGTGCTGAACATGAATCTCGAGTGACGGTGAAAAAATCAGGATATCGTCAAGGTAGACGAAAACAAAGATGTTCAGCATGTCTCTCAGTACATCATTAACTAATGCCTGAAAGACAGCTGGAGCATTAGCGAGACCGAACGGCAGAACCCGGTATTCAAAATGCCCTAACGGAGTGTTAAACGCCGTTTTCCACTCGTCCCCTCTCTGATGCGCACGAGATGGTAAGCGTTACGAAGGTCCAACTTAGTAAAGAACCTGGCTCCCTGCAGAATTTCGAAGGCTGATGACATAAGGGGAAGCGGATAACGATTCTTAACCGTTATGTCATTCAGCCCTCGATAATCCACGCAGGGGCGCAGAGTACCGTCCTTCTTCTTAACAAAAAAAACCCCCCGCTCCGGCGGGAGAGGAAGAAGGCACCACGGTACCGGCGTCGAGAGAAACAGACAGATAATCCTCGAGAGCCTTACGTTCGGGAGCCGACAGAGAGTATAGTCTACCCCGAGGGGGAGTGGTCCCCGGAAGGAGATCAATACAACAAACATACGACCGGTGAGGAGGAAGGGAGTTGGCTCTGGACCGACTGAAGGACCGTGCGCAGATCATGATATTCCTCCGGTACTCCTGTCAAATCACCAGGTTCCTCCTGAGAAGAGGGGACAGAAGAAACAGGAGGGATAGCAGACATTAAACACTTCACATGACAAGAAACGTTCCAGGATAGGATAGAATTACTAGACCAATTAATAGAAGGATTATGACATACTAGCCAGGGATGACCCAAAACAACAGGTGTAAAAGGTGAACGAAAAATCAAAAAGGAAATGGTCTCACTGTGGTTACCAGATACTGTGAGGGTTAAAGGTAGTGTCTCACATCTGATACTGGGGAGAAGACTACCATCTAAGGCGAACATGGGCGTGGGCTTCCCTAACTGTCTGAGAGGAATGTCATGTTTCCGAGCCCATGCTTCGTCCATAAAACAACCCTCAGCCCCAGAGTCTATCAAGGCACTGCAGGAAGCAGCCGAACCGGTCCAGCGTAGATGGACCGACAAGGTAGTACAGGATCTTGATGGAGAGACCTGAGTAGTAGCGCTCACCAGTAGCCCTCCGCTTACTGATGAGCTCTGGCTTTTACTGGACATGAAATGACAAAATGTTCAGCAGAACCGCAATAGAGGCAAAGGCGGTTGGTGATCCTCCGTTCCCTCTCCTTAGTCGAGATGTGAATACCTCCCAGCTGCATGGGCTCAGTCTCTGAACCGGAGGGAGGAGATGGTTGAGATGCGGAGAGGGGGAACACCGTTAACGCGAGCTCTCTTCCATGAGCTCGGTGACGAAGATCTACCCGTCGTTCTATGCGGATGGCGAGTGCAATCAAAGAGTCCACGCTGGAAGGAACCTCCCGGGAGAGAATCTCATCTTTAACCTCAGCGTGGAGTCCCTCCAGAAAACGAGCGAGCAACGCCGGCTCGTTCCAGTCACTGGAGGCAGCAAGAGTGCGAAACTCTATAGAGTAATCCGTTATGGATCGATCACCTTGACATAGGGAAGCCAGGGCCCTGGAAGCCTCCTTACCAAAAACTGAACGATCAAAAACCCGTATCATCTCCTCTTTAAAGTTCAGATAATTGTTAGAACACTCAGCCCTTGCCTCCCAGATAGCTGTGCCCCACTCCCGAGCCCGACCAGTAAGGAGTGATATGACGTAAGCGATCCGAGCTCTCTCTCTTGAGTATGTGTTGGGTTGGAGAGAGAGAACACAATATCACACTGGGTGAGAAAGGAGCGGCACTGAGTGGGCTGCCCAGAGTAACATGGTGGGTTATTAACCCTAGGTTCCGGAGACTCGGAAGACCAGGAAGTAGCTGGTGGCACGAGACGAAGACTCTGAAACTGTCCTGAGAGGTCGGAAACCTGAGCGGCCAGGGTCTCAACGGCATGACGAGCAGCAGACAATTCCTGCTCGTGTCTGCCGAGCATTGCTCCCTGGATCTCGACGGCAGTGTTGCGAGAATCCGTAGTCGCTGGGTCCATTCTTGGTCGGATCCTTCTGTTATGCAGGTGAATGAGGATCCAAAAGCGACTTAACGGAAACAGAGTCTTTATTCCAGTCTTAAACAAAAGCGATAATCCTGGATATTATCTAGGTAAATGTAAAAACAGGAAAACTGAAATCCACTCGTCAGTAGAGAGGAACGACTGGAGAAGCGACCACAGACTGCAGGTCGCTTCGGGAAGGCACCGGCCGTAGCTGACATTGACACCTGCTCACACGCAGCATCTGAAGAAGGTAAAAACACGACAGGGCGGAACAAGGACACAGAACAGCGAACATCAAACAAGGATCCGACAAGGACAGAAGCGGAAAACAGAGGGAGAAATAGGGACTCTAATCAGAGGGCAAAATAGGGGACAGGTGTGAAAAGAGTAAATGAGGTAGTTAGGAGAATGAGGAACAGCTGGGAGCAGGGACGGAACGATAGAGAGAGAGAGCGAGAGAGGGAGAGAGGGAGGGGGAGAGAGAGGGATAGAAAGAGGGAAAGAACCTAATAAGACCAGCAGAGGGAAACGAATAGAAGGGAAGCACAGAGACAAGACATGATAATCAATGACAAAACATGACAAGGGCAGGCTGGAATTGTATCGTATCTCTCCGTTATCCCCTCCATTTAACTTTAGGTAACTCTCTCTCTTCTATGATACATCTATTTAATTACGACTCCCATCTCAATACATTATTCCACCAGATCATTTTGGGCGAAATAGCGTTTTACATCAAAGAGTCTCGCCATTATTTTTAATAACTTCTTTTATCAATTCTATCTAGAACACATAATATCCGTTCAGTTATATCTTTTGCAAACACTGGCGACCGTATTTTTAAGGCAAAACATACAAATAGGTCAATTACGATCTAAAATCAATTTTAGTTAAACGCCTCGGCCGGAAACCGAACCGTGGATTACCGTTGGTGAGACTGCTCCACTCACCACTATACTACCAGCGCTCTGAATTTGACCGAGACTCTCCGCAAATATACTCATTTTTACAGTTACCTGTATTTGTTACTCTGACATCTAGACAGCAGAAAATAGCCCCAATTTAACACCCAAAGTTTTCCCTCAGTTAGAATTCTCGTTTTCTGCGCGTCTCTTTCTCTCTTTTTGCTTCCGAAAGCCAAACTCCGGCTGTGTATAACCCCTGTTTATTCTGCTTTTCACATTATTACCACATTCCTTATGTATCTGTTTTATAAGGGATTCTAGCTTTTCTACATTTAAACGGCCATCAAAATCGTATTTTTATTTTTATTTTTTCCATCTTAGACAGAAATCGATGTTTCTCTTGTCTTTCTGTGCCATGTAACGCTCGTCTCCAGTTAGTTCTGGGGCTTCTTTCGTGGCATTTCTCCCCATTCTTAATCCTTATCGTTACTAGTAGCAATGTTTTTAAACACTTATCTATGCCTTTCTATATAATTTTAAATTCTATGTGCGTGCAGTTCTATAAATTTGTAATTTACCGTTACTTACCGTTACTTAGTTACTAGTTACTATCCTGTCTGCCTATGTGTGTGTTCCTTTAAAAATAATCAGTATGTATTTTCCATCCTGTGAACCGAGTCCATAGAAGACTTTTGATCGGACAATAACATTTCACCCATAGGATATTCCTTTTGGGACTTTCAACGTAAAATGTCTCAAATCTCACTACTCTAGACTAAGTTGACCTCTCCTGTGAACCACGTCTATAGAAGACTTTTGATCGGACAATAACATTTCACCCATAGGATATTCCTTTTGGGACTTTCAATCGTTAATGTCTCGAATCTCACTAATCTAGACTAATCACTTATCATTTGATATTAATTTCTTTCAGCATTGTATAGGTTCATTTATTCTGTTCGCCTAGAATTACCCTGCCTTCTCACCAAGCCTAATTTATCCTCACCTGTTTTAACATATCTATCTGCTACTTTCCGCAGTCAGCTTCCCATATACAGATAGACTATCAGGTAAAAACTTTATTTAGGTATGTTTATTGAATTATTGGCCATCCTATTTGTACGGAACAAGCGTCCTAATTCTCCAATGCGTACTATATCACTCCTTAATAATCCTTCTGGCTTGCAAAACCAGGCCGTATTAAGCTCTAGTTTATTTGATGGTAGTGCACCTTACCTCAGGTCAATTTCGGCCCTGCTTCCTTTTTATTGATATCCTGGTTAATACCCCCGGTAGAAACCCATTTTATTTGTTCGGAATATTCAAGCACCTATTATTGATCAAATTCAACTCCTTCATAACATTTTAATCAATAAATATCCTAAATAATCCCTCCCAAATTCGAGAATAAAGGCTACTTTACCTGCTGCCGGCTGGGAAAACATTGTTCGTTTGAATCTAGTCACCCTCTCTGTCCTCTGTGATAATACGCAGGCCTGTTTCAATTTTAACCTCAAATCAGAGGTCAGGTCTTTAGTAAAACGAGTCAAAAACTCGTCCGTGCACACGATTTTCAGCGTATTACCTTCAGATAACAGGTAAAGTTATTTAGATCCGGCTTCGAGGGACCAAATTGATAGAGGAATTCTAAATTCCTTTATGCTTTAATTGCCAAAACCAATTCGCACTCATTTCTAATTCATTAATGAGTTGTAAGTTCATTAATTATGCATGAAGTAGATCGAGACCAGTCTTAAAAGCCAGGTAAAGAGCGTTTAATTCCAGAGAGTACTCACTACATACACAGATTTCCAGAGGTTATAAACTCAAAATGACATCATCAGTTTCCCACGATAGCCCCGTTGTTTTTTTGTTTAGGTCCGGAGATGCTTTCTACTCCCATCATAAACCAGACATTACAACCTGTCTAGAAGATATACTTTTCTCTTACCAATGGAACAAAACCCAAACATTCTTATCTTGTCTGAAAAGCTTTTTCTCCCCCTTGACCTTCCCAAGAGGCACAGACAATCAAATTAGTTCTGCTTACATTTTCAGTAACAGCTTAACCAATAACTTTTACTTTTCATATCATAACATAATAGTATTAGAATAAATGGTTCTAATCAATAGTGTATACATAATTAATCATCTTAACTACGATTTCCTCTAACAGTTATTCTCTCTATGTGTTCCTCTCTCTATGTGTTATTCTCTCTATGTGTTATTCTCTCTATGTGTTATTCTCTCTATGTGTTATTCTCTCTTTCCTCTCTATGTGTTATTCTCTCTATGTGTTATTCTCTTCATGTGTTCCTCTCTCTATGTGTTATTCTCTCTATGTGTTCTTCTCTCTATGTGTTATTCTCTCTATGTGTTATTCTCTCTATGTGTTATTCTCTCTATCCTCTCTATGTGTTATTCTCTCTATCCTCTCTATGTGTTATTCTCTATGTGTTATTCTCTCTATCCTCTCTATGTGTTATTCTCTCTATGTGTTATTTTCTCTATGTGTTATTCTCTCTATCCTCTCTATGTGTTATTCTCTCTATGTGTTATTCTCTCTATGTGTTATTCTCTCTATCCTCTCTATGTGTTATTCTCTCTATGTGTTATTCTCTCTATCCTCTCTATTTGTTATTCTCTCTATGTGTTATTCTCTCTATGTGTTATTCTCTCTATGTGTTATTCTCTCTATCCTCTCTATGTGTTATTCTCTCTATGTGTTATTCTCTCTATCCTCTCTATGTGTTATTCTCTCTATGTGTTATTCTCTCTATGTGTTATTCTCTCTATGTGTTATTCTCTCTATCCTCTCTATGGGTTATTCTCTCTATCCTCTCTATGTGTTATTCTCTCTATGTGTTATTCTCTCTATCCTCTCTATGGGTTATTCTCTCTATCCTCTCTATGTGTTATTCTCTCTATGTGTTATTCTCTCTATCCTCTCTATGTGTTATTCTCTCTATGTGTTATTCTCTCTATCCTCTTTATGTGTTCTTCTCTCTATGTGTTATTCTCTCTATCCTCTCTATGTGTTATTCTCTCTATCCTCTCTATGTGTTATTCTCTCTATGTGTTATTCTCTCTATCCTCTCTATGTGTTATTCTCTCTATGTGCTATTCTCTCTATCCTCTTTATGTGTTCTTCTCTCTATGTGTTATTCTCTCTATCCTCTCTATGTGTTATTCTCTCTATGTGTTATTCTCTCTATCCTCTCTATGTGTTATTCTCTCTATGTGTTATTCTCTCTATGGGTTATTCTCTCTATCCTCTCTATGTGTTATTCTCTCTATGTGTTATTCTCTCTATCCTCTCTATGTGTTATTCTCTCTATGTGTTATTCTCTCTATCCTCTTTATGTGTTCTTCTCTCTATGTGTTATTCTCTCTATCCTCTCTATGTGTTATTCTCTCTATCCTCTCTATGTGTTATTCTCTCTATGTGTTATTCTCTCTATCCTCTCTATGTGTTATTCTCTCTATGTGCTATTCTCTCTATCCTCTTTATGTGTTCTTCTCTCTATGTGTTATTCTCTCTATCCTCTCTATATGTTATTCTCTCTATCCTATCTATATGTTATTCTCTCTATTCTCTCTATGTGTTATTCTCTCTATATGTTATTCTCTCTATGTGTTATTCTCTCTATCCTCTCTATGTGTTATTCTCTCTATCCTCTTTATGTGTTCTTCTCTCTATGCGTTATTCATTCTATGTGTTATTCTCTCTATCCTCTCTATGTGTTATTCTCTCTATCCTCTCTATGTGTTATTCTCTCTATATGTTATTATCTCTATGTGTTATTCATTCTATGTGTTATTCTCTCTATGTGTTATTCTCTCTATCCTCTCTATGTGTTATTCTCTCTATCCTCTTTATGTGTTCTTCTCTCTATGCGTTATTCATTCTATGTGTTATTCTCTCTATCCTCTCTATGTGTTATTCTCTCTATCCTCTCTATGTGTTATTCTCTCTATATGTTATTATCTCTATGTGTTATTCATTCTATGTGTTATTCTCTCTATCCTCTCTATGTGTTATTCTCTCTATGTGTTATTCTCTCTATCCTCTCTATGTGTTATCCTCTCTATGTGTTATTCTCTCTATGTATTATTCTCTCTATCCTCTTTATGTGTTCTTCTCTCTATGTGTTATTCTCTGTATCCTCTCTATATGTTATTCTCTCTATCCTATCTATATGTTATTCTCTCTATTCTCTCTATGTGTTATTCTCTCTATATGTTATTCTCTCTATGTGTTATTCTCTCTATCCTCTCTATGTGTTATTCTCTCTATGTGTTATTCTCTCTATCCTCTCTATGTGTTATTCTCTCTATCCTCTTTATGTCTTCTTCTCTCTATATGTTATTCTCTCTATGTGTTATTCTCTCTATCCTCTTTATGTGTTCTTCTCTCTATATGTTATTCTCTCTATGTGTTATTCTCTCTATTCTCTCTATGTGTTATTCTCTCTATCCTCTCTATGTGTTATTCTCTATATCCTCTTTATGTGTTCTTCTCTCTATATATTATTCTCTCTATCCTATCTATATGTTATTCTCTCTATTCTCTCTATGTGTTATTCTCTCTATATGTTATTCTCTCTATGTGTTATCCTCTCTATGTGTTATTCTCTCTATGTGTTATTCTCTCTAGTTGTTATCCTCTCTATGTGTTATTCTCTCTATCCTCTCTATGTGTTATTCTCTCTATCCTCTTTATGTGTTCTTCTCTCTATGTGTTATTATCTCTATGTGTTCTTCTCTCTATGTGTTATTCTCTCTATGTGTTATTCTCTCTATGTGTTATTCATTCTATGTGTTATCCTCTCTATGTGTTATTCTCTCTATCCTCTTTATGTGTTCTTCTCTCTATATGTTATTCTCTCTATGTGTTATTCTCTCTATCCTCTTTATGTGTTCTTCTCTCTATATGTTATTCTCTCTATGTGTTATTCTCTCTATCCTCTCTATGTGTTATTCTCTCTATCCTCTCTATGTGTTATTCTCTCTATATGTTATTATCTCTATGTGTTATTCTCTCTATCCTCTCTATGTGTTATTCTCTCTATCCTCTCTATGTGTTCTTCTCTCTATGTGTTATTCTCTCTATCATCTCTATGTGTTATTCTCTCTATCCTCTCTATATGTTATTCTCTCTATCCTCTTTATGTGTTCTTCTCTCTATGTGTTATTCTCTCTATCCTCTCTATATGTTATTCTCTCTATTCTCTCTATGTGTTATTCTCTCTATATGTTATTCTCTCTATGTGTTATTCTCTCTATGTGTTATTCTCTCTATCCTCTCTATGTGTTATTCTCTCTATCCTCTTTATGTGTTCTTCTCTCTATATGTTATTCTCTCTATGTGTTATTCTCTCTATCCTCTTTATGTGTTCTTCTCTCTATATGTTATTCTCTCTATGTGTTATTCTCTCTATCCTCTCTATGTGTTATTCTCTCTATCCTCTCTATGTGTTATTCTCTCTATATGTTATTATCTCTATGTGTTATTCTCTCTATCCTCTCTATGTGTTATTCTCTCTATCATCTCTATGTGTTATTCTCTCTATCCTCTCTATATGTTATTCTCTCTATGCTCTTTATGTGTTCTTCTCTCTATGTGTTATTCTCTCTATCCTCTCTATATGTTATTCTCTCTATCCTATCTATATGTTATTCTCTCTATTCTCTCTATGTGTTATTCTCTCTATATGTTATTCTCTCTATGTGTTATTCTCTCTATCCTCTCTATGTGTTATTCTCTCTATCCTCTTTATGTGTTCTTCTCTCTATGTGTTATTCTCTCTATGTGTTCTTCTCTCTATGTGTTATTCTCTCTATGTGTTATTCTCTCTATGTGTTATTTCTCTATGTGTTATTCTCTCTATGTGTTATTCTCTCTATGTGTTATCCTCTCTATGTGTTAATCTCTCTATGTGTTATTCTCTCGATGTGTTATCCTCTCTATGTGTTATTCTCTCTATGTGTTATTCTCTCTAGTTGTTATCCTCTCTATGTGTTATTCTCTCTATCCTCTCTATATGTTATTCTCTCTATCCTATCTATATGTTATTCTCTCTATTCTCTCTATGTGTTATTCTCTCTATATGTTATTCTCTCTATGTGTTATTCTCTCTATCCTCTCTATGTGTTATTCTCTCTATCCTCTTTATGTGTTCTTCTCTCTATGTGTTATTCTCTCTATGTGTTCTTCTCTCTATGTGTTATTATCTCTATGTGTTCTTCTCTCTATGTGTTATTCTCTCTATGTGTTATTCTCTCTATGTGTTATTCTCTCTATGTGTTATTCTCTCTATATGTTATTCTCTCTATCCTCTCTATGTGTTATTCTCTCTATCCTCTTTATGTGTTCTCTATGTGTTATTCTCTCTATGTGTTCTTCTCTCTATGTGTTATTCTCTCTATGTGTTATTCTCTCTATGTGTTATTCTCTCTATGTGTTATTCTCTCTATGTGTTATCCTCTCTATGTGTTATTCTCTCTATGTGTTATTCTCTCTATGTGTTATCTCTCTATGTGTTATTCTCTCTATGTGTTATTCTCTCTATGTGTTATCCTCTCTATGTGTTATTCTCTCTATGTGTTATTCTCTCTATGTGTTATTCTCTCTATGTGTTATCCTCTCTATGTGTTATTCTCTCTATGTGTTATTCTCTCTATGTATTATTCTCTCTATGTGTTATTCTCTCTATGTGTTATTCTCTCTATGTGTTATTCTCTCTATGTGTTCTTCTCTCTATGTGTTATTCTCTCTATGTGTTATTCTCTCTATGTGTTATTCTCTCTATGTGTTATCCTCTCTATGTGTTATTCTCTCTATGTGTTATTCTCTCTATGTGTTATTCTCTCTATGTGTTATTCTCTCTATGTGTTATTCTCTCTATGTGTTATCCTCTCTATGTGTTATTCTCTCTATGTGTTATTCTCTCTATGTGTTATTCTCTCTATGTGTTATTCTCTCTATGTGTTATTCTCTCTATGTGTTATTCTCTCTATGTGTTATCCTCTCTATGTGTTATCCTCTCTATGTGATATTCTCTCTATGTGTTATCCTCTCTATGTGTTATCCTCTCTATGTGTTATTCTCTCTATGTGTTATTCTTTCTATGTGTTATTCTCTCTATGTGTTATCTCTCTATGTGTTATTCTCTCTATGTGTTATTCTCTCTATGTGTTATTCTCTCTATGTGTTATTCTCTCTATGTGTTATTCTCTCTATGTGTTATTCTCTCTATGTGTTATTCTCTCTATGTGTTATTCTCTCTATGTGTTATTCTCTCTATGTGTTATTCTCTCTATGTGTTCTTCTCTCTATGTGTTATTCTCTCTATGTGTTATTCTCTCTATGTGTTATTCTCTCTATGTGTTATTCTCTCTATGTGTTATTCTCTCTATGTGTTATCCTCTCTATGTGTTATCCTCTCTATGTGATATTCTCTCTATGTGTTATCCTCTCTATGTGTTATCCTCTCTATGTGTTATTCTCTCTATGTGTTATTCTTTCTATGTGTTATTCTCTCTATGTGTTATTCTCTCTATGTGTTATTCTCTCTATGTGTTATTCTCTCTATGTGTTCTTCTCTCTATGTGTTATTCTCTCTATCCTCTTTATGTGCTGACAGCTTTTGTCAAATGTCGGTGATGGTCTCATTTCGTGGTGTTTAATATGGCTGTGCTGCTGTACTGTAGTCGATTCATGTAGCTTTTCAGAATGCTATGACGTAAACACAGTGAGATGGAGTTTTACAGCTGAGGAACAGGCTGTAAGAACAGCATTTGTGTCCTCCCACCTCCCCATTCTCCGCCCCCCAATTTTGTATCAGGCTAAGTGGTTGATGGATGGATGGTGACGGTGGTTTGGAGCTCCGTGGTTGTTTGGTGAAGATGGTGGAAGGAGGGCTTGGAGCCATTCAACATCAACCAGTCAACTGGAGCCTGATGCAGCTTTAGACATTTCATAGTGAAACGTCCTGCAGGGAAGAGAGGGAGGGAGGGAGGGAGGGATTTGTTTGACACTGTTTACTTGTAATAGTAGCAGAGAGCAGTGAGGTCTTCCACTTGATAATGCTGTTTCCAGGCGGGGTAGTTCTTCCTCTGCTCTGCTTGGGAACATTATGCTATTGCTCTCTAATCCCTAACTCTAATTAAATGTGTGCTTAGGAGCCCTGTACTGGTGCCGAGGTGTATATAAACACTCCAGTGTGTGTTCTGTATGGGAGGGGATAGGGATGGGGCCGTCACGTCCCAGTGCATATAAATTGGCTGGAGATGATAGTCAGGGTATGGCTAAGTCAGTGGGGTTTAGGGGTCTAGGTGACTGCACCTCTACCCTCCCTCTCTGCCTCCCTTTCTCTCTTGCTCTAAGGAAGAACCAGACCAAATCAATCTTTCAGAGAGCGCCCATCTGAGAAATTGACAAGACCTCCAATCTCCTTGGCAGGGTTTAAGGTTCCTAGGCTGGTTTAAGGGGGGCGGGGGGTTCTGATGGAGCACAGACAGTACCAACGCAGACAGAAAGTGTACGAGCTCCCATATCTTGCTGTTAAATAGGCCCAGTGCTTCCTCTTTCCCTCTCTCTCCCGTCCTCCTTCCCTCCTCTCTCTTTCTCCTTCCCATTCTCGTCATCTCTCGTCGTTATCTGTCGCGTTGTGTTGTAACATCTGGCCTGTAGTGCCCCCCTGTGGCAGAGTGCGGAACAGACAGAACAGTGTGTGTGACTGAAGACGTAACTTCACGTAAAAGGCATAAAAGAAACACCTAAGCGGCGCAGCTTTCTTTATTGTCCTGACAAGAACAAATGGAACTGTCGGGGGAGGTTCCCTTCTGCAGGGTTCAACCAATCCAGTAAATGTGGAGGAGGAGTTAAGATGGAGCTTTTTACTTGTTCAACGTCCAAAAGAGGATGTCACGTCACAGGCTCTCTTTCCATTTCCCCTGAACCGGATGCATCCGGTTGTCACCTGCCCCGCTGAAGGTGCTGAAGACCTGACCAGGCCGACCAGCATGCTGGAAGGACATCTTGCAACCATAAGTCATCTGACTAAAATCATGAATCATCACTTCACTGTCATTCAGGTCAAATACACCTGTTAGAATAATCTGTCTCATTGCCCAGTTAGGAAAGTAGAGATATTTCTAAAACCCAAAAGGCTTCAAATTAGCCCACTCTGAATACCCTTTTAAAGAGGAAGTTATGCCAATGGCACAGTATTAGTCAGACCACAACTCTTTGACTTCGCTGTTTCAATGCATAGTCAAATTAACCGTGTGAGAACGGTTGAAAGTCACTGTCATGGACAGACAGTGTTTGATTGGCCATAATGTTCCTAACATAGGAAGTCATCTGGATTTAATTCATCGCCTTACAAAGCCCCTTGAACATATCTGACTCAGAAAACCTCTTATATGACCCCGAGGTAGCATGTTCATGGTATTCCATAGGGCCTGCATGAATGTACAGTTGTTTTTCCTCTCTGATTATACTTACTATGGGCATGATTTAAATCAGACTTTTGTGGGCCCCCGAGTGGCGCAGCGGTCTTAGGCACTGAGGTGTTACTACAGACCCGGGTTCCTTCCCGGGCTGTGCCACAACCAGCGTAGTCCGGGTTAGGGGAGGTTTTGGCCCGGGGGGGGGGGGGGCTTTACATGGCTCATCGCGCTCTAGCGACTTCTTGTGGCGGGCCGGGTGCCTGCAGGCTGACCCCAGTTGACAGTTGAAAGGTGTTTCCTCTGACACATTGGTGTGGCTGGCTTCCAGGTTAAGCTGGCGGGTGGCGTGTGTTAAGAGCGCGGTTAAGCGAGTCATGTTTCGGAGCACATTGGGAAGTTGCAGAAATGAGACAAGATGGAAATTAGGGAGAAAAACATACTAAAATACAAAACAATTTGACATTAAAGAATCACTATAACAATGAGCATGTGACTCAGCACCTCTACAACAACGAGGATGTGACTCAGCACCTCTATAACAATGAGCATGTGACTCAGAACCTCTATAACAATGAGCATGTGACTCAACATCTCTATAACAATGAGGATGTGACTCAACATCCCTATAACAATGAGGATGTGACTCAACATCCTTATAACAATGAGTATGTGACTCAGCATCCCTATAAAAATGAGCATGTGACTCAGCATCTCTATAACAATGAGCATGTGACTCAGCATCTCTATAACAATGAGCATGTGACTCAGCATCCCTATAACAATGAGGAGGTGACTCAACATCCCTATAACAATGAGGATGTGACTCAGCATCCTTATAACAATGAGTATGTGACTCAGCATCCCTATAACAATGAGCATGTGACTCAGCATCTCTATAACAATGAGGATGTGACTCAACATCCCTATAACAATGAGCATGTGACTCAGCATCCCTATAACAATGAGCATGTGACTCAGCATCCCTATAACAATGAGCATGTGACTCAGCATCTCTATAACAATGAGGATGTGACTCAACATCCCTATAACAATGAGGAGGTGACTCAGCATCCTTATAACAATGAGGATGTGACTCAGCATCCCTATAACAATGAGGAGGTGACTCAGCATCCTTATAACAATGAGTATGTGACTCAGCATCCCTATAACAATGCGCATGTGACTCAGCATCTCTATAACAATGAGGATGTGACTCAACATCCCTATAACAATGAGGAGGTGACTCAGCATCCCTATAACAATGAGGAGGTGACTCAACATCCCTATAACAATGAGGATGTGACTCAACATCCCTATAACAATGAGGAGGTGACTCAGCATCCCTATAACAATGAGGAGGTGACTCAACATCCCTATAACAATGAGGATGTGACTCAACATCCCTATAACAATGAGGAGGTGACTCAGCATCCCTATAACAATGAGGAGGTGACTCAGCATCTCTATAACAATGAGGATGTGACTCAACATCCCTATAACAATGATGAGGTGACTCAGCATCCCTATAACAATGAGGAGGTGACTCAGCATCCCTATAACAATGAGGATGTGACTCAACATCCCTATAACAATGAGGAGGTGACTCAGCATCCCTATAACAATGAGGAGGTGACTCAACATCCCTATAACAATTAGGAGGTGACTCAGCATCCCTATAACAATGAGGATGTGACTCAGCATCCCTATAACAATGAGGATGTGACTCAGCATCCCTATAACAATGAGGAGGTGACTCAGCATCCCTATAACAATGAGGATGTGACTCAGCATCCCTATAACAATGAGGAGGTGACTCAACATCCCTATAACAATGAGGAGGTGACTCAGTAACCCTATAACAATGAGGAGGTGACTCAACATCCCTATAACAATGAGGATGTGACTCAACATCCCTATAACAATGAGGAGGTGACTCAGCATCCCTATAACAATGAGGAGGTGACTCAGCATCTCTATAGCAATGAGGATGTGACTCAACATCCCTATAACAATGATGAGGTGACTCAGCATCCCTATAACAATGAGGAGGTGACTCAGCATCCCTATAACAATGCGGATGTGACTCAACATCCCTAGAACAATGAGGAGGTGACTCAGCATCCCTATAACAATGAGGAGGTGACTCAACATCCATATAACAATGAGGAGGTGACTCAGCATCCCTATAACAATGAGGATGTGACTCAGCATCCCTATAACAATGAGGATGTGACTCAGCATCCCTATAACAATGAGGAGGTGACTCAGCATCCCTATAACAATGAGGATGTGACTCAGCATCCCTATAACAATGAGGATGTGACTCAGCATCCCTATAACAATGAGGATGTGACTCAGCATCCCTATAACAATGAGGATGTGACTCAGCATCCCTATAACAATGAGGAGGTGACTCAACATCCCTATAACAATGAGGAGGTGACTCAGCATCCCTATAACAATGAGGAGGTGACTCAGCATCCCTATAACAATGAGGATGTGACTCAGTATGTGCACGTTTCAGTGTCAACATATGTCAACATCTCTCTCTCACACACTTACGTTGATCTTGAAAGAAGCAGCTAGCGTGCCGAGCATTAAGAGGGGATGATGCCTCCCCAGTACCGCTGATGCTGTTGAAACTTTGCCATAATGTTGCTCTCACACACTCCACACTGAGTGACATGGGGGGATTATGGGGGATAATGTCCACTCGCCGCAAACAGTCTCTCTCTCTCTCTCTCTCTCTCTCTCTCTCTCTCTCTCTCTCTCTCTCTCTCTCTCTCTCTCTCTCTCTCTCTCTCTCTCTCTCTCTCAAGTGGAGCCATTTCCCATTGCCTGACTCTGAGAGGGGCTCTACACACACACACTCACACACACGCACGCATGCACGCACACACGCTGGCACACACACACGCATACACACACGCTGGCACACACACACGCATACACACAAACACACAATTGTCAACAATGAGAAAGGAAAATCAACACCCGATTTAGCTGCGTACATGACTTTGACATGATCTTCCTGCATGGCTGTGTATTTGTAGCATGAAACACTGTCAGCATCTAAAGACACGATGTAGATTTCACATAAGAGACTCACGGGATCCACATCCAACAGACGTCCCATCACGTCGGCAGCCTCCAGTTGAGAGTCTGTTTACCGAAACAATGTGGCTGTCACTACTACACAAACACACCAACACAGAGGAAGAGGCCGCGGAACAGACATCCACAATGTTGACTTCCATGTTAAACGCCGCTGCAGAGATGAGACTGCAGAAAACCCTGCGTAGCAGCACATGCACCACCCCCTTCCATCTTCATCTCAGGGATCTGCGCTGTGGAGCTTTCATGTTGTTAATAGCCTTTCCTCCTCTTCCTCCCTCCCTGTATCCCTCCGTCTCCTGCCTCTATTTCTCAGCTAATTATGTAAAGTGACCCCCCCCCCCGTGCTTTAATTACCGTCTGAAATGAGCTGTTCGGAGTTGCTGATATCTCTCTTTAGAGCAACACACAGCTGGGTAGGCATAGCAGCACTTTATTGTATGTGTGGGTGTGTGTCACAGATCAAACACAAGCTCGCACACACACGCACCCATGCAGGGACGCATAATATACACTGGCGCACACGCGCACGCGCACCCATACCGTTTCATATAGGGGCCGATCACCTAGTCTGTTACCAGGGTGTAAACCAGGGATCATCATCTATATTCAGCCGACAGACGGATACCTAGTCAATTGTACAACTGAATGTATTCAACTGGAATGTGTCATAATCGACATCCACGTCTTCAAGAAAAGCCCTTTGCACTCAACAAGCAATCATTTTCCTGTGTCCTTACATGTCTATTAGAGATGTTCTGTAACGCGCTCGGCCAGCCAGACACGCTCTCACACACATCATGTCTCTGACCTTGTTTTCCTGCCTCTTGGATCTTGGACCTGGGCCTGGCTGTGGTCAATACCTTGGCTTGTCAGAGGGGATATCACAGGGAAATACGATGTGTTTCTGTCCTGGTGGAAAATAGAGGGAAGACAGAGAGGGCCTTCTCTCTCACTTTTCATGGCCAAGGTCTGATTATCATCTACGTGTTGTTAAGAGCGCGGAACAATCAGTTACAGAACGTCAGACGTGTCCGAACGTCTAATATTTAGCAACGGACGAGTTGCCATCAAACAAACCTTGCTTTCAAAGCATCAGGTTTCATAACACATTTGTCGCAGCGACTTTTGGTTTGACATAAATTGTAGCTGTAATGTCAAGCTCTGGTAAGCGCTGGCAGTCAAATATTATTGCATGAGTGAAGATGAAATCAAATCAGTGTCAGTATTAAATCACAACAACAAGTAGAACAGGAAGAGAACAAAGAAAAGCATTCAGTGAAGTTACACCTGCACTTTTATTTCCTAGCAAACTTGCCTCTAGAGAGCCTCGGCTTAGACAGTTGCAATATTATCATCTCCAGCCAGAGATAGTTTATTTATTTTAATCCAAGTAAAATAAAGCCTGAGGGCCATTTGTCCTTTTAAAGTCAAGGTGTCAAAGAAGGTATTTCACGGCTGAGTGCCCTTTTAATACATCTCTCCCAGAACAGAACACCTTCCAGCATTATAGCCCTGCCTGTCTGCCAGTCACCCCATGACGACACGTGTGAACAGCAGAAATAGGGGGGGGTGTTGCGACTAAATGTGTCCCCTTCCTCTTATCTGATGTGCCGATCTCTCTGTTTAACTGGGATAGGATGCACCGTAGATGTGACAGTCGGAGAGGGAGAGTCCATGTAATCTTAATGTAATATATGTCATTTAGCAGACGCTTTTATCCAAAGTGACTTACAGTCATGCGTGCGACACATACATGGTACATCTGGGTGGTCGCTGGGAATCGAACCCACCATCCAAGTGACATGCTCTACCAACTGAGTGTGTGTGTGTGTGTGTGTGTGTGTGTGTGTGTGTGTGTGTGTGTGTGTGTGTGTGTGTGTGTGTGTGTGTGTGTGTGTGTGTGTGTGTGTGTGTGTGTGTGTGTGTGTGTGTGTGTGTGTGTGTGTGTGTGTGTGTGTGTGTGTGTGTGTGTGTGTGTAAACAGGTGTGCATGATAGTCATGAAGGAACCACTGTAAGGAACAATGGGAATTTGCCGAGGAAGGAAGATGTTGATGTGTAAAATGTTCTGCTTGTCGAGCATTGTGTGTTGAGCCTGGGCGTGCAGACACATTAGTGTAGTACAACGTTTGGAGTGTGCATGTGGGATGTGTAGGCCTATGGTTCATCCTTAAGACCAAGTACAGGGCCTTCAGAAAGCATTCAGACCCAATCCCATTTCCCACATTTTGTTGCGTTACAGCTGTAAAATAAAACATAATGACAAAAGTTTTTCGAAATGTTTGCAAATTTATTACAAATAAAAAATATAAGTACCTTAAGACCCTTTGAGAGTTGAAATTGAAAGCTCAAGTGCGTTCTGTTTCCATTGATCATCCTTGAGATGTTTCTACAACTTGATTGGAGTCCACCTATGGTAAATTCAATTGGTTGGACATGATTTGGAAAGGCACACGCCTGTCTATATAAGGTCCAAAAGTTGACAGTGCATGTCAGAGCAAAAACCAAGCCATGAGATTCGAAGGAATTCTCTGTAGAGCTCAGAGACAGGAATGTGTCGAGGCACAGATCTGAGAAAGGGTACCAAAACATGTCTGCATCTTTTAAGGTTCCTAAGAATACAGTGGCCTCCATCATTCTTAAATGGGAGGGAGGTGACCAAGAACCCGATGGTCACTCTAACAGAGTTCCAGAGTTCATCTGTGGAGGTGGGAGAACCTTCCAGAAGCCATCTCTGCAGCACTCCACCAATCAGACCTTTATGGTAGCGTGGCTAGACGAAAGCCACTCCTCAATAAAAGGCACATGACAGCTCTCTTGGAGTTTGCCAAAAGGCACCTAAAGGACTGTCAGACCATGAGAAATAAGATTCTCTTGTCTGATGAAACCAAGATTAAACTCTTTGGGCTGAATGCCAAGCGTCTCTCTGGAGGAAACCTGGCACCATCCCTACGGTGAAGCATGGCGATGGCAGCATCATGCTGTGGGGATATTTTTCATCTGCAAGGACTAGGAGACTAGTCAGGATCGGGGGAAAGATGAACGGAGCAAAGTACAGAGAGATTGGATCATCAGCATTTGTAGGTTCGATGACAGGCTCAAAATGGACACAAACAAAGAACTTTCATCTGAAACTCGTCAGTCTATTCTTGTTCTGAGAAAGGAAGGCTATTCCATGCAAGAAATTGCCAAGAAAGACTGAAAAGATGACTCCGGGAAAAAGCCATATCTCAGACTGGCCTATAAAAAGAAAAGATTAAGATGGGCAAAAGAACACAGACACTGGACAGAGGAACTCGGAGTCGCCTCTTCGATGTTGACGTTGAGACGGGTGTTTTGCGGGTACTATTTAAGGAAGCTGCTAGTTGAGGACTTGTGTGGCGTCTGTTTCTCAAACTAGATACTCTAATGTACTTGTCCTCTTGCTCAGTTGTGCACCGGGGCCTCCCACTCCTCTTTCTATTCTGGTTAGAAAAAGTTTGCGCTGTTCTGTGAAGGGAGTAGTACACAGCGTTGTACAACATTTTCAGTTTCTTGGCAATTTCTCGCATAGAATAGCCTTCATTTCTCAGAACAAGAATAGACTGACGAGTTTCAGAAGAAAGTTCTTTGTTTCTGGCCATTTTGAGCCTGTCATCAAACCCACAAATGCTGATGCTCCAGATACTCAACTAGTCTAAAGAAGGCCAGTTTTATTGCTTATTTAATCAGAACAGTTTACAGCTGTGCTAATATAATTGCAAAATAGTTTTCTAATGATCAATTAGCCTTTTAAAATTATAAACAACAATGTCTACACTGTATTTCTGATCAATTTGACGTTATAGAAATGGACAAAAAAATGTGCTTTTCTATAAAAAGCAAGGACATTTCTAAGTGGCCCCAATGTTTTGAACGATAGTGTATATCCATTGAGGTTTTGTCTTATTCATCTCTAACCCACTTCCTCTCTCTCTCCTCTCTCCTTCCACTCTACAGAGGCGTCCATCCTGAGCTACGACGGCAGCATGTATATGAAAGTGGTGATGCCAAGCGTGATGCACACTGAGGCAGAGGACGTCTCCCTCCGCTTCAAGTCCCAGCATGCATTTGGGCTCCTAATGGCCACTAACTCTCGGGACTCCGCTGACACACTCCGTCTCGAGCTGGACAGCGGCCGCGTCAAACTCACGATCAACCTAGGTATCGTATAAAACAGTTAACCGCTAACCCTCTTCTTTTGAGGAGGCATGTTTAAGCTCATAGTCGTTTTTTTTGTGAGTTGTATTTTACATTAGTTATTTTTTTGTTTTGGTCGAATACATCAAAAAATCTAACACAAACTAAAACTCATTTTGAATCATTTTTGTACAGTAGTTGCATGGATTGTATTTTGATTTGCTTGGCATTATATACAATGTTTTCTTGTTGCTGTGGTCTCTGTAGGGTATTTCTATCTCATGAATCTAACACTTAACCACAATATCCATGCTTTCAGGCTACATCTTTTGAACGGATCATACCACAGTCATTCTTCATTACGATATCGACTTGACTGTAGAAAAAATCACTAATTGTAACACATAACTCTCAGGCTAGACACTTTCAATTATTTACTCAACATTTTTCACAAACATTGTACCACGTTGGCCTAGCATATAGCGTATACGCACTTATAAGACTTTTAATAGGTCCTATTGTTTTATTTCGAATTTGTATCTCTTATGTAACGTACTGATAACATCTGGGCTTATTGTCTGGCCTTGTTCTTGTCGTAACAGTGTTTTTTCTTTATTATTTCCTGTTTTATTATTTTTATTTTGGTATGGTCCATATTAGCTCCTCCCATTAGTAACCCTACAGTAGTGTAGGTGGTATCTCCCATGTCACCTTGTTCAAAGATGGTACTCACCCCTTCAACGGCCCCTAGCCTGCGGCCCGCCTAGCATACAGCCCGAGCCCACAGCACACAGCTAGCCTGCCGATGGTGGCTTATAGGCATGTAGGATAGGGTTCAACATTCCAAAAAGCACTCGCACATCTTGTTGCAGCTGCGCGGGAATTATGAAATGACTTCAAAGAAAAGAGAAACTCGCACACCGCTCTTGCTAGTATAACTTATTTCTATTCAAGCTTACATGTCGGCCCAAAATGGGATAGGATAGAAGCACCCAATCTGTCGTAGTGACGAACGCATGCGCTCATACAACACACACACAAACAGCACCTGTCAACACATAATTACCATCACATTACTACAGTGATGACTATACTTCAGTTAGTTTTATATACATTACGTTTTCAATCACTTTATCAACTATACTGCTCAGTAGATAATCTGATCAAAACTACTAAATTCACTACTACTCCTGACACAACTAGTCCTGTGTTAGAGACAGGTTAGTGATTTGCTTCTAGGCCACTGTGCAGTGCTGGTGCTGACTGGATCGATGCTGTTTGCTTCCACTTTTCTGTTGCGGTTGACGGTACATGACGAGCTGGGTCACATGGATCCCAACCCAGATCACCTGACCAATCAGACCAATCCCAGGACTAGTCTACTTCCTGTATCTTCTTTTGAACGAGATACCCATCATGTAACACTGTAGCCTGTAGTTTAATGTAAGTATACTGCAAATTGATTTATAAATCAACTGATGGCTACAGGTGTTGAGGTCAAAATGAAGTTTCCAAAATACTGGGTTGGTAAATCGATGTGGCCATTGAACTGCAAGCGGACATTTTGAAATTGAATAAACATGTAAACACATTACAAATATTTTTCAAAATGTATTTTATAGCATCAGACCTACAAAATACTGCCAAACACAAAGAAAAGTATTTTAATTTGAGATAATTCTGACCTCAACTCAAAGAAAGCATAATGGTCAAAATTGGAATAAGTCATAATATCCAAAATGGCAGTTTGATGTTGACATCATCAAAAGTTACCATAACAACCTAAAATGGCCGCCAACGTCATGTGACCGTCCCCGGAAGGTGGAGTTTCTGTTCTTGGATGTCTGCAGCTTTTACCTTGAAGGATGCGATTTCATCTGTCACTTATTCTCCCCCCATCTAGACTGTGTCAGGATAAACTGTAACACCAGTAAGTCACCACTCCACTTGTTGGAGAATTCTTCTTTAAATGAACGTTATATAATGATGTTTGACATGATATGTGTGTTATAGATAGGGTAATGTACAGAAGTGCGATAATGGAATTACATGGATAAGGGATCAGCTATAGTCAAGATCAAAGAAGACATTATAATTGTTTCTATACATTACATTTAACTAAATTATCCAACTTTACTTGATCTATTTTGTTAGGTTCACAGTCTTTTGCCCTCAAAATGTTACTGAAATTCCCTCCCATATGTAACGGTCCGAGTATGGGAATGGTATTCTCTGTTTGTCTTGACAATATAAATGGTTGAATGACTTGTACAGAGGTACAGTACAACTGCTCTTACTCATTAAGAGGTCTTGAGTCTGACAGAGAGAGGAACATGTGTTGGTCATGACAGACAGTCAAGGGCCTGGCTTATGAATGTTGCCTGGAGAACGAATGTTGGTTTCAACTGATACGTGTGCAAGGTGTGTTTGAATCTGTGTATGTGCGTCTGTGTGGATTTCTCTCTCGCTCTGTGTGTGCGTGTGTGTGTGTGACAGCCTGTCCCCAAGCTGCAGCTTTATTTCACGGTACATCTCAGTTTGAGTGACAGATCAGACACAGTCATTCACTCCAATTACTCTGATCAATGTCACTGATTGCACAGCACACCTTATGCGGCAATAGGTAAGATGTGTAATGAAACACACACACACACACACACACACACACACACACACACACACACACACACACACACACACACACACACACACACACACACTCCTGACACTGGAGTGGCACACCACAGGCTTGACACGCCCTCTTGTGGATAGAAGAGGAATTTGTATTTGAAAAGATTCTCTCTTTGCCCTTTGTGGACCTGTGAACCTGTGGACCTGTGGACCTGCACCTTCTATGATTTGTCCGCGTTGTGTAGAGATGTACTTTGAAAAAAGTTCCAATCCCTTTTATGAGTAACAGCAGTTATCATCTTACCATATGAGCAGTCATACGTCCACTAACAATGGACATAGATTATTGCATACTGTACACATAGACTGTATGTATTACGGTTTGTCATTTATTGTAATCTGTTCAGATCTTTTCTCCTCTGTTTTTACTTTAAGCCAAACCAAATCTTTGATTTTAGAGTTAGCAAAGTAAATGCAAAATTCCCAGAGTGCAACCAACCTGCTTTCCTACATTCAAGATCCAAGCTAGAATCAGTGTCGCAGAAAATGCTTTCTTCTTCTCTGACCAACAAATTGGTTAGCGGTAGACTAACCTAGCGTAGCAGGTGTAGAAGGGGGGGAAGGGAAGTTAGGTTGAGAATACTGTGTCCCTGAATGGCAGAACCATCCGTCCCCAGTAAGGTTGCTGGTAAAATAACCAAGCTCACCCCGACAAAACAAAGGTTTGGTTTGCGTTGCTGACTAACTCTAACCCTGAACTAACAAACGGTCCTTCTCAGGCAAGGGGCCAGAGATTCTATATGCGGGACAAAAGCTCAATAATTATGACTGGCACTCCGTCAGAGTGGTCCGACGCGGTAAAAACTTCAAACTGACAGTCGACGAAGACATGGCTGAAGGTACTGCTTTTGATGTGATGAGAATATATTTTACTAAAGCATTTTTTTTACTAATAAAAGAGGTGAAATCCTTTCATATTCCAATCCTGCCCTCTTCCCCCTCTTCCCCCCTTTCTTCCCTCCCTTTGTTATTCCCTACATCTTTCTATTTCCTCCTTTGCCTCCCCACACCCTCTCTCTCTCGTTCTCCTTCCTCTCTCTCTCGTTCTCCTTCCTCTCTCTCTCGTTCTCCTTCCTCTCTCTCCAGGCCAGATGGCAGGTGACCACACTCGCCTGGAGTTCCACAATGTGGAGACAGGGATTCTGACAGAGAGACGTTTCGTCTCCTCTTCTCCCCCCCCTTTCGTTGGACACCTGCAGGTAACACCTCCAGGCCTGGCAGGAACACATGTTAGATCATAAATCATCATTTGGCTCCTGGCCAGGCACTGACCTACACAGACCGAAGGGGGTCGGGGTCAGAGCTAGTGCTACTGTTATAGCCTCTAGACCTCTTCTCGATTCTCCCCCTTAAGATTTGAACAACTTCTCTCTTCCTTGCTTTAGCATTACTTAGGGTTATACAAATAGCTGTCCATATTATTGTCAGCGCTGAATTATCGCGATACCAAATGTTATTGTTACCGTTATCGTTCCCTAACTCACCTCCACCCACAGGGCCTGAAATTCAATGGCATGTTCTACATTGACATGTGTAAGAACGGCGACATCGACTTCTGCGAGCTCAACGCCCGCTTCGGCATGCGCTTCATCATCGCCGACCCGGTGACCTTCAAGTCCAAGGGCAGCTACCTGGGGCTGGCCACCTTGCAGGCCTACACCACCATGCACCTGTTCTTCCAGTTTAAAACCACCTCCCCAGACGGCTTCATACTGTTCAACAGCGGAGACGGAAACGACTTTATCGCTGTTGAGCTGGTCAAAGGGTGAGGCACTAGTCATATGTACGAGTACCGTCATTCTCTTACCTGGCCTTGTTTGCTCAGTGTTCAGAGGAGAGCGAGTGCTCTCTTGTTGTCTCTACCACTGCTTGTGCACACACTCCCCTCCTCAGTAACTCACACACTCCCCTCCTCAGTAACTCACACACTCCCCTCCTCAGTAACTCACACACTCCCCTCCTCAGTAACTCACACACTCCCCTCCTCAGTAACTCACACACTCCCCTCCTCAGTAACTCACACACTCCCCTCCTCAGTAACTCACACACTCCCCTCCTCAGTAACTCACACACTCCCCTCCTCAGTAACTCACACACTCCCCTCCTCAGTAACTCACACACTCCCCTCCTCAGTAACTCACACACTCCCCTCCTCAGTAACTCACACACTCCCCTCCTCAGTAACTCACACACTCCCCTCCTCAGTAACTCACACACTCCCCTCCTCAGTAACTCACACACTACCCTTCTCAGTAACTCACACACTCCCCTCCTCAGTAACTCACACACTCCCCTTCTCAGTAACTCACACACTACCCTTCTCAGTAACTCACACACTCCCCTCCTCAGTAACTCACACACTCCCCTCCTCAGTAACTCACACACTCCCCTTCTCAGTAACTCACACACTCCCCTCCTCAGTAACTCACACACTCCCCTTCTCAGTAACTCACACACTCCCCTCCTCAGTAACTCACACACTCCCCTCCTCAGTAACTCACACACTCCCCTCCTCAGTAACTCACACACTCCCCTCCTCAGTAACTCACACACTCCCCTCCTCAGTAACTCACACACTCCCCTCCTCAGTAACTCACACACTCCCCTTCTCAGTAACTCACACACTCCCCTCCTCAGTAACTCACACACTCCCCTCCTCAGTAACTCACACACTTCAAATGAGTCCTATTGTTTTGGTAGTGCACGCTAATGGACACACACAGGCTGAAGGGGCTTCTCTGAGGCCGGTCCCAAAGTACACACACACAGGCTAAAGGGGCTTCTCTGAGGCCGGTCCCAAAGTACACACACACAGGCTAAAGTGGCTCCTCTTGGGGCGTATAGTGGAGAAGAAGGGTCCTTAATGAAGGGAAGCACTAAGGGGTGCTGAGGTATGCATTTGTGTCCCTTGTCTCATCCCTCCCCGTAGGTTTGTCCACTATGTGTTCGACCTGGGGAACGGTCCCAGTCTGTTGAAGGGGAACAGTGACAGTGCCCTGAATGACAACCTGTGGCACAACGTAGTTATCACCAGGGACGCCACCAACACACACACCCTCAAGGTGGACGCCAAGTCCGTCACGCAGAACGTCAACGGAGCCAAGAACCTCGACCTCAAAGGTAACAAGAAATACACTGATAAACATATCCTCATATACTTTCTCCCACCGTTCCAAGGAAGCAAGTCAACACGCATCAAGTCTACCAGCACTAGAGATGTACTTTTCAGTAAAAACCAAGCAGTCAGCCTCTATATGCCCTTCCATCATAGAGACATAAACACTGTCAATCCAACGTTTACGCAACTGTAGCATAGCACTTAGAAGGCGTGTCCGACACATGCTTCCTTCTAAGTGTTGCTCGTATGGATGTTGGAATGGAGCCGCTGTTGGTGTTTGCTCAGGCTGTTTGCTGATTTGACTGAACAAACTCGTTATAGTTGTGTAATGACTGGATTATCCTCTATTTACAGAAACGGTGTTGACACACTCTCTGACCTTTACATCCTTTATCCTTCATTTGTTCGTCAACTCACCCCTCCTTTCACCTCTCTCTCTCTCTCTCTCTCTCTCTCTCTCTCTCTCTCTCTCTCTCTCTCTCTCTCTCTCTCTCTCTCTCTCTCTCTCTCTCTCTCTCTCTCTTTTTGTGTCTCTCTCTCCCCCCCTGAAGGGGATCTGTTTGTGGCAGGGCTGGGGCCTAACATGTACCAGAACCTTCCTAAACTGGTGGTCTCTAGGGAAGGTTTCCAGGGTTGTCTGGCGTCTGTAGATCTGAACGGCCGCCTGCCTGACCTCATCAACGACGCCCTGTTCCGCTCTGGACAGATCGAACGCGGATGTGAAGGTACGACCCATGACCTATGACCCCTACACCAAATGAACCCATATATTATGTATGCGTCCAGTTCCAAATTGACCCCTTGTACCCTAGATGACTAGATCTTGACCCTCTACTATCGTCCTTGCGCACTCACACCTTTTGACCATCAAGCCCAGTTAATTTATGGCCACTTAGGGTCCCAGCCTAATGGTGTAGGGCAGTGGTTCCCAACCAGGGGTACTAGGACCCCTGGTGGTTCTTGGCCTATCCACAGGGGGTACTTGAGAAGACTCATGAGACCTTAGGCCTACTGGTAAAATGCACATGAGGGGGTACAACAGGGGAACTCCGGGCAGTGGTTCAGTAACTGAAGAAGGTTGGGAACCACTGGTGGACTGTGGTAAACTAATAGACTGGGGCACTGCATCTACCACTAGGTTGTGCCAAAGGATCAGTATTCAAACTGAGCTTGTTCTCTCACAGGACATTCCTAAACACACACAATGACTTACACACCAATATCTATAAACCCGATCCCTTTTTCTACCTACTCATGAACACTAATTAACCACTTAACATAACAACGTGAAGTACTTACCTTTATAGTCACTGTACTCACTGTACTTACCTATACCTCTACTATACCAGATACTCAAACTAACCCTATGGTCCTTCACTAAACTGACTCTGTTGTTTTTCCGCTTCTTTCTGTTCTGTTTGTTGTTTTTCTGCGCTAACAAAGTTGGTTTCACCAAAGCCGACCTGCAAGGTAGAAGGTTCAACTCTCAACGCTTCTCTGAGGCGTGGCTGAAAGAATGCTGTGTGCAATGCATTGTGGGTGTAGCATGTCCCACTGCTGGCGAGGAGGACTCGCTCTCTGGGAGTGGCGGGAGAAATGTTGGAGAGAGAGAGAGAGAGAGAGAGAGAGAGAGAGAGAGAGAGAGACAGAGAGAGAGAGAGAGAGAGAGAGAGAGAGAGGAGAGAGAGGGAGAGAGGGAGAGGAGAGGGAGGGAGGGAGGGAGGGAGGGGAGGGAGGGAGGGAGGGAGAGAGAGAGAGAGAGAGAGAGAGAGAGAGAGAGAGAGAGAGAGAGAGAGAGAGAGAGAGAGAGAAGGGTAAAAGAAGAGAGAGACAGAGAGGGTTAGAAAGAGAGCGATATGAGGGAGAACAAGTGAGAGAATCCAGAAGGGAGAGACAGAGAGAGATACTGAAAGAGAGGAGGTGAAAAACAATCATTCCAACCCATACACAGAGAAGCACATCCATTATTAACCATAAGGTCCATTTCCAGCCCAGGGCTGTAGTACTGTAATTATGTTGTCCTACGCATAGTTGCTGTCTGCCTATGGCCGCGGCACCGACCGGCCCACTCTTTATGGTAGTCATGCTCTGCTCGGTCCGTCCGTCCATCCGCCTGACACAGATCCAGAGTAGCAGAGTCCATTACAGTTTGAACAGAAACAAACTCGTGTTCATGCTCCCATGGTCAGAGAGGAGAGTAGGGGTGATGACTGGAACATAGTGGATCAGAGTTGTAATTAAATAGGAAGAAGATGTTGCATGTAGAGTGGGTGTGCATATATATATAATACATCCTACTATACTGAGATACAGAGACACACCTGACACAGATTATTACTGTGTCAGGTGGGACAGAGGTAGTAGCCAATAGCATCACATACCTGCTGCTGAGCTTTAACCAAGGCTAGTTTCAGGGAGTTCCCAGAGTTACGTATCTATATATCAAAGTAAATGACTCAGGTATTAAAAGTTGAGATATACAGAAAAGTATAGCAAATACTGCAAATGCGCATCAACCGTGCTGTTGAGGCCATCTCTCAGCCCCTCTCTCTCTCTCTCTCTCTCAACCCTGTCGTACTCCTTCCTTCCTTTCTCTGGTGAAATGAGAAAGTGTCGTCCCAGAGAGTGAATCTTCCGGTACAGACAGGGCCCTGCGACTGAATACCGTCACCTGCATTAGACAGTAAAGGCATTTTCAGCCAGCAACTATACTACTTCTGTTCTATTCTTCTGTTTCACCTCCACTGTCTTCTCATTTCTCACACATTCTCTTGCACTTAAATGACTGTTTATTTGCAGTTGTTTCTGTTTCTTGATCATTTCACTTTTTGAAATTCATTTTTTCTTTTGGAGGTTTCTTGATACGACTTGTATGTCATTTGTTTGGATCCAGACGGATTTGCTATATACATATAATGCATTGTTCTTGTTTGCATTCCCACTTCGACAAGTATTCAAAAGTGTGAGATACTGTATGTGTGGTGGCGGTTGGTGGAGAATGGTATACACACATCCTGTTTGACTTTGAATACCCCTTAGACTGTCTCAACGGAGTGCATACTCAGGGATATGCACTACTGTACTTGCACACTCTGAAGTGTTCACTTGTTACTGTTCTTGTTTTCATTTCTGTGTTGCCTTAAGTCTATGGTGTTGTAAATCTACACTGTTTCGCATTATTGTAATGTTTCACTTCCTGGAAAAAAAAGACGTGTAGTTTTTGATCGTTTTTTTTTTTAGGAGGGCGGGAACACTTTCTGTGGCTCCTGTACAGTATCTGTTATCGTAAAGCCACATGTGGACAAGGTCGTCTATTCCTCTTGTCTGTTCTTGCCTGTTCGTAATGGTTCCTATGCCGTGTTAAAACACACAGAGAGAGAGTGTTGTGTTTTCTTTCTCCAAACGTTGAGACGTCCTGTTGGAACGATACGGCCCGCATGACCCCCCCCCCCCCCTCACACTTCCTGTTCCACACCAAGTGCACTACTGCATGGTACCTCCGATGACAGAGCTCAGTGGAATCCCCTGTGGTTACTCCACACCTTTACACCCTGTCTGTTCCTCCAGGACCCAGCACTACCTGTCAGGAGGACTCCTGTGCCAACATGGGAGTGTGTATTCAGCAGTGGGAGAACTTCACCTGCGACTGCACCATGACATCTTACACAGGGACGCAGTGCAACGACCGTGAGTACCGTTGTCTTCTCACTGTACACATGCACATAGACGCACAGACAGACGCCTTCAACTTCTCCATGGCCTGTTGCACTGAGGGACGCTGTGCGACAGCTGTCAGAACCAGCGGTCAAAGGGTTTTCTGCATCGTGCCGGTTGTTACCTTATTCTTACGCTGTATATTCTACTTTCTCTGTGACAGCAACAGTGAAAGGAATGGTGTGTCTGTGATATTCAAAATATGCCCCCGAAGACCTTCAGCACAAGAGCGGTTGAATTGGTTTGAAATGGTTCTCAGTGTCACACCTTCTTGTTGTTTGGTCACAGAGCTTTAGTAACTTGGTTTTATGAGCCAGTGAGTGACTGACGTTATGTATAACTGCTGGTTCTGCCCGAGCAGTCATTTTATAAACACCCCTAAAGAGGTTTCTCAGATGTGTGTGGCTCTTATCCCTGTGACGATGGGGACTCTCGTCTTCAGTTTGCGGTGGCAGGCGCGCACAGTGGCGTGCACGATCTTTCACGGGTTCACGGGACAGTGTAATGTAAGGGTCGCTCTGCTCTGCTTTGTCCGTAGCACAGCTAACGAGCTGAATCATGTCAAAAAGGACCTGTGATCACACTGGTCTTTCATACCGGCTAATGCTGCTGGTGGCTCCACGGCTCTCGTCCTCGACCTGGCTCTCTTTCTTTCCCTCGCTGTCTCACACTCTCTTTAAGTCCTCACCTCTCTGCTTTTACCTTGCTCTCTCATTCTTTTTCTATCTCTTATCTCTCTCGCTCTCTCTCGTTCTCTCGTCTGTGTTTCTTGTCCTGTCTTTGAGTCGTAGTTTGAGGCGATGAGTGCTACTCTGACCCAGTGATTAGCCTACGGTCATGCCTCAGCAGACGTTCCAGTGGTTTCACATCTAATCCTGTCGACACTTCAACGTCAAGGAGCCAAGGGCACGACATCACCATTATTTCCATCCTAAATAGTTCCCTATGCAGTGTACTGCTTCTGGCTAAATCCCTCGGGCTTTGTCTTTTGCTTTAATTGGACCCCAGGTAGCGTAGTTGTAGCCAGCTAATAGGGATTCTAATACCAGTAAACAAAACAACAACTTCATTGTTATTTGTTACCTATTAAAACAGGGGCCCTTTGGGCGCTGTTAAATGTAGTGGTTTAATGTTCTGGCCAGGTACCAGATTAGTGTTCCATTTGTGTTTTATAATCCATCCTTTTAGTTATTCTTCTCTACTGTACAGTTTACAATTGGCTGATTCATCCCCCCTCCTCTCCCCTGTAGCTGTTCCCCAGGTCGTTGCAGTAAATGAGAACGTGTTCTCAGTCAACTTACCTGGTAAAATAAGGGTAAAATAATAATGAAGTAGAGGTTCCTCTTCCCCGAGGTTTATAAACTGTTTATAGAGCCACCACTAGATGGCAGTAATATACCGAGCATCTCCGTACGCAGCCTAGCCTACACCAGGCTGGCTAGCTGAGAGAAGAAATTAGATGCAATCCCCTGAGCAGGAAATCCGCTTTCCTCCTCTCTCTTTCTCTCTCTCTCCCTCTCTCTCCCTCTCTCTCTCGCTATCCCTCTCTCTCTCGCTATCCCTCTCCAAACACACACACAAACACACCCCTCTCATGCTGCAGAAAGTGGATTGCTATGACGCTTTCTCCAACTTACACAATTCAACAGTGATATCTCAAATCATGTTGTTTGATAGTGAAACTGAAGGGGGCCCAGTGTGGTTCCATAGGTGTGCTGTAAGGCTGTGCTGCAAGGCTGTGCTGTAAGGCTGTGCTGCAAGGCTGTGCTGTAAGGCTGTGCTGCAAGGCTGTGCTGTAAGGCTGTGCTGCAAGGCTGTGCTGCAAGGCTGTGCTGCAAGGCTGTGCTGCAAGGCTGTGCTGTAAGGCTGTGCTGCAAGGCTGTGCTGCGCTGTGTGTCAGGCATGAATCGAGCGCAGCCTCACGTGAGTGTGGTTCTAATTAGCCCAGTGCAGAGTAGTGGAGAGCGGAGCTTCTTTCTCTCTCTGTCTGTATGTCTCGCTCTGTGTCTTTCTGTCTGCCTGTCCGCCTCTGTCTATATTTGTCTATCGCTGTCAATTCAATTCAATTTAAATTCAAGTGCTTTATTGGCATGGGAAACATGTGTTAACATTGCCAAAGCAAGTGAGGTAGATAATATACAAAAGTGAAATAAACTATAAAGATTTACAGTAAACATTACACATACAGAAGTTTCAAAACAATAAAGACATTACAAATGTCATATTATATATATATATATATATATATATACAGTTTTGTCTGTCTCTACACACATCCTGTTTGACTTTGAATGTATTTGTCTGTCGCTGTCTTTCTGTCTCTGTGTCTGTCTGTCTCTGTCTCTCAATTCAATTTCAATTTCAGGGGCTTTATTGGCATGGAAACATATGTTTACATTTCCGAAGCAAGTGAAATAAATAAACAAAAGTGAAATAAACAATAAAAAATTAACAGCAAACATTACACTCACAAAAGTTCCAAAATATGAAGACATTTCAAATGTCATATTGTCTATATACAGTGTTGTAATGATGTGCAAATAGTTCAAGTACAAATGGGAAAATAAATCAAATAAATATGGGTTGTATTTACAATGGTGTTTGTTCTTCACTGGTTGCCCTTTTCTTGTGGCAACAGGTCACAAATCGTGCTGCTGTGATGGCACACTGTGGAATTTCATCCAGTAGATATGGGAGTTAATCAAAATAAGATTTGTTTTCGAATACTTTGTGGGTCTGTGTAATCTAAGGGAAGTATGTGTCTCTAATATGGTCATACATTGGACAGGAGGTAAGGAAGTGCAGCTCAGTTTCCACCTCATTTTGTGGGCAGTGAGCACATAGCCTGTCTTCTCTTGAGAGCCAGGTCTGCCTACGGCGGCCTTTCTCAATTGCAAGGATATGCTCACTGAGTCTGTATATAGTCAAAGCTTTCCTTAAGTTTGGGTCAGTCACAGTGGTCAGGTATTCTGCCACTGTGTACTCTCTGTTTAGGGCCAAATAGCATTTTCGTTTGCTCTGTTCTTTTGTTAATTCTTTCCAATGTGTCAAGTAATTATCTTTTTGTTTTCTCATGCTTTGGGTGGGTCTAATTGTGTTGCTGTCCTGGGGCTCTGTGGGGTCTGTTTGTGTTTGTGGACTGAGCCCCAGGACCAGCTTGCTTAGGGGATTATTCTCCAGGTTCATCTCTCTGTAAATGATGGCTTTGTTATGGAAGGCTTGGGAATCACTTGCATTTAGGTGGTTGTAGAATTGAACAGCTCTTTTCTGGATGTTGATAATTAGCGGGTATCGGCCTAATTCTGCTCTGCATGCATTATTTTCTGTTTTTCCAGGATTTTTGCAGAATTCTCCCTCTCTCTCTTTCTATTTCTCTCCTTCTCTCTCTCTCTCAAGGCTCTGGGGGTGACATAGAGACCTGGCAAGCATGGCACTGTGTATGACATAGAGACCTGGCAAGCATGGCACTGTGGATGACATAGAGACCTGGCAAGCATGGCACTGTGGATGACATAGAGACCTGGCAAGCATGGCACTGTGGATGACATAGAGACCTGGCAAGCATGGCACTGTGGATGACATAGAGACCTGGCAAGCATGGCACTGTGGATGACATAGAGACCTGGCAAGCATGGCACTGTGGATGACATAGAGACCTGGCAAGCATGGCACTGTGGATGACATAGAGACCTGGCAAGCATGGCACTGTGGATGACATAGAGACCTGGCAAGCATGGCACTGTGGATGACATAGAGACCTGGCAAGCATGGCACTGTGGATGACATAGAGACCTGGCAAGCATGGCACTGTGGATGACATAGAGACCTGGCAAGCATGGCACTGTGGATGACGGTGGAATCAAATACCACCCTTTTAAATCTCAAGTTATGCCAAGTTCTGAGTCACATAGAAGGCTGTTAGAAAAAAGTCATCATGAGTCAAAGTTAGTGTTGCCTTTGTTCATTTCATCTGAATGCAGCCAGTAGAGCGTTTTTCTCTACTCGTGGTAAGATTAAAGTGAAAATTCAGCCAGGCAGTAACCTACATTTCTGCTGCGGTACGGTTGGCGGTTTGTCTTGTTTTACTGCAGACTCTAAGCCTTTACAGCAAATCCCTATATTGTATCCAACAGGGTACTAAAAGCAGCAGGCAGACAGGGAGGCAGGCAGACAGGGAGGCAGGCAGACAGGCAGGGAGGTAGGCAGTGAGGCAGACAGGCAGACAGGCAGGCAGTGAGGCAGGCAGACAGGGAGGCAGGCAGACAGGGAGGCAGGCAGACAGGGAGGCAGGCAGTGAGGCAGACAGGCAGGGAGGCAGGGAGGCAGGCAAGCAGTGAGGCAGGCAGACAGGGAGGCAGGCAGAGAGGCAGACAGGCAGGAAGGCAGAAAGGGAGGCAGGCAGTGAGGCAGGCAGACAGTGACACAGGCAGTGAGGCAGGCAGACAGGCAGGCAGGCAGAGAGGCAGACAGACAGAGAGGCAGACCAGACAGGCATGGAGGCAGACATGCAGGAAGGCAGACAGGCAGTGAGGCAGGCAGTGAAGCAGACAGGCAGGGAGGCAGACAGGCAGTGAGGCAGGCAGTGAAGCAGACAGGCAGGGAGGCAGACAGGCATGGAGGCAGACATGCAGTGAAGCAGACAGGCAGTGAGGCAGGCAGTGAAGCAGACAGGCAGTGAGGCAGGCAGTGAAGCAGACAGGCAGGGAGGCAGACAGGCAGTGAGGCAGGCGGTGAAGCAGACAGGCAGGGAGGCAGACAGGCAGGGAGGCAGACAGGCAGGGAGGCAGGCAGTGAAGCAGACAGGCAGGGAGGCAGACAGGCAGGGAGGCAGACAGGCAGTGAGGCAGGCAGTGAAGCAGACAGGCAGGGAGGCAGACAGGCAGGGAGGCAGACAGGCAGGAAGGCAGACAGGCAGTGAGGCAGGCAGTGAAGCAGACAGGCAGGGAGGCAGACAGGCAGGAAGGCAGACAGGCAGTGAGGCAGGCAGTGAAGCAGACAGGCAGGGAGGCAGACAGGCAGGAAGGCAGACAGGCAGGAAGGCAGACAGGCGGTGAGGCAGGCAGTGAAGCAGACAGGCAGGGAGGCAGACAGGCAGGGAGGCAGACAGGCAGGAAGGCAGACAGGCAGGAAGGCAGACAGGCAGTGAGGCAGGCAGTGAAGCAGACAGGCAGGGAGGCAGACAGGCAGGGAGGCAGACAGGCAGGAAGGCAGACAGACAGGAAGGCAGACAGACAGTGAGGTAGGCAGACAGGCTGGAAGGCAGACAGACAGTGAGGCAGGCAGAGAGGCAGACAGGCAGGGAGGCAGACAGGCAGGAAGGCAGACAGGCAGTGAGGCAGGCAGACAGACAGGCAGGGAGGAAGACAGGCAGGGAGGCAGACAAGCAGGGAGGCAGACAGACAGGCAGGGAGGAAGACAGGCAGGGAGGAAGCCAGGGAGCAGACAGGGAGGCAGACAGGCATAGTTTAAAAATATATATATATATTTCACCATTATTTAACTAGGTAGGCCAGTTAAGAACAAGTTCTCATTTACAACTGCGACCTGGGCAAAATAAAGCAAAGCAGTTTGACACAAACAACACAGAGTTACACATGGGATAACACAATAGAAAAGTCCATACAGTGTGTTCAAATGTAGTGAGATTAGGGAGTTAAGGCAATACATAGGCCATAGTGGCAAAATAATTACAATTTAACAATTAAATACTGGAGTGATAGATGTGCAGAAGATGAATGTGCAATTAAATATACTGGGGTGCAAAGGAGCAACAAAAAAAATAACAATATGGGGATAAGGTAGTTGGATGAGGATATTTACAGATGGGCTGTGTACAGGTGCAATGATCGGTAAGCTGCTCTGACAGCTGATGCTTAAAGTTAGTGAGGGAGATATAAGACTCCAGCTTCAGTGATTTTTGAAATTCGTTTTTGCAATTCATTCCAGTCATTGGCAGTAGAGAACTGGAAGGAAAAGCAGCCAAGTAGGAGTTGGCTTTGGGGATGACCAGTGAAATATACCCGCTGAAGCGCGTGCTACGGGTGGGTGCTGCTATTGTGATGAGTGAGCTGAGATAAGGCTGGGCTTTACCCAGCAAAGACTTATAGATGACCTGGAGCCAGTGGGTTTGGCAACGAATATGAAGCGAGGGCCATTCAATGAAAACATACAGGTCTCAGTGGTGGGTAGAATATGGGGCTTTGGTGACAAAACAGATAGACTACATCCATTTTGCTGAGTAGAGTGTTGGAGGCTATTTTGTAAATGACATCGCCGAAGTCAAGGATCGGTAGGATAGTCAGTCAGTACCTGCCACGCCATAGAGACTGTCAGAGGTCCGGACAACAGGCCCTCTGACTGAACACCCTGAACTCTATCTGAGAAGTAGTTGGTAACCGTTTGGGTCTAGAGTGTCTCCGCTTTGAAGAAGGGGATGACCGCGGCAGCTTTCCAATCTTTAGGGATCTCGGACGATATAGGGGTTGCAACAATGGCGGCGGATAATTTAAGAGAGTGAGGGTCCAGATTGTCTAACCCAGCTGATTTGTAGGGATCCAGATTTGACAGTTCTTTCAGAACATCAGCTATCTGGATTTGAGTGAAGGAGAAATGGGGTAGGCTTGGACAAGTTGCTATGGGGGGTGCAGAGCTGTTGACCGGGTTAGGGATAGCTATGTAGAAAGCATGGCCAGCTGTAGAAAAATGCTGATTGAAATTCTTGATTATTCTAGATTTATTAGAGGTGACAGTGTTTCCTAGCCTCAGGGTAGTGGGCAGCTGGAAGGAGATGCTCTTATTCTCCATGGACTTTACAGTGTCCAATAACTTTTTGGAGTTTGTGCTACAGGATGCACATTTCTGTTTGAAAAAGCTAGCCTTTGCTTTCCTAACTGCCTGTGTATATTGGTTCCTAACTTCCCTGAAAAGTTGCATATCTCGGGGGCTATTCGATGCTAATGCAGTACGCCACAAGATGTTTTTGTGCTGGTCGAGGGCAGTCAAGTCTGGAGTGAACCAAGGGCTATATCAGTTCTACATTTTTTGAACAGGGCATGCTTATGTAAGATGGTGAGGAAAGCACTTTTAAAGAATAACCAGGTATATTCTACTGACGGAATGAGGTCAATATCCTTCCAGGATACCCGGGCCAGGTTGATTAGAAAGGCTTGCTCGCTGAAGTGTTTTAGGGAGTGTTTGACAGTGATCAGGCAGACAGGGAGGCATATAGACAGGGATGCATATATACAGGGAAGCATATTGACAGGCAGACACGGAGGGAGACAGCGAGGCATATAGACAGGCAGACAGAGATGCAAACAGCGAGGCATATAGACAGGCAAACAGGGGGGCAGACAGGGAGACGTACAGGGAGGCATACAGGGAGGTGTACAGGGAGGCATACAGGGAGGCGTACAGAGAGGTGTACAGGGAGGCAGACAGGAAGGCATACAGGGAGGTGTACAGAGAGGTGTACAGGGAGGTATACAGGGAGAAGTACAGGGAGGTATACAGGGAGGCGTACCAGGGAGATATACAGGGAGGCGTACAGGGAGGGTACAGGGAGGTGTACAGGGAGGCAAACAGGGAGGATTACAGGGAGATGTACAGGGAGGCAAACAGGGAGGTATACAGGGAGGTATACAGGGAGGCAAACAGGGAGGTATATAGGGAGGCGTACAGGCAGGTATACAGGGAGGCAAACATGGAGTTATACAGGGAGGCGTACAGGGAGGTATACAGGGAAATATACAGGGAGGCATACAGGGAGGCAAACAGGGAGGTGTACAGGGAGGTGTACAGGGAGGTGTACAGGGAGGCGTACAGGGAGGCAAACAGGGAGGTATACAGGGAGGTTTACAGGGAGGCGTACAGGGAGGTATACAGGGAGGCAAACATGGAGTAATACAGGGAGGTTTACAGGGAGGCGTACAGGGAGGTATACAGGGAGGCGTACAGGGAGGCAAACAGGGAGGTATACAGGGAGGTTTACAGGGAGGCGTACAGGGAGGCGTACAGTTAGGCAGACAGGGAGGTATACAGGGAGGCGTAGAGTTCAGGAACTCTGCACAGTTCTACTGCAGAGTTCTACTGCAGACCTATACTTCAGACCTCTACTGCAGAGTTCTACTTCAGACCTCTACTGCAGAGTTCTACTACAGACGTTTACTACAGAGTTCTACTACAGACGTCTACTACAGAGTTTTACTGCAGAGTTCTACTGCAGACGTTAACTACAGAGTTCTACTACAGACGTCTACTACAGACGTCTACTGCAGAGTTCTTCTACAGACATCTACTGCAGAGCTCTACTACAGAGTTCTACTACAGACGTCTACTACAGAGTTCTACTGCAGAGTTCTACTACAGACCTCTACTGCAGAGTTCTACTACAGACGTCTACTGCAGAGTTCTACTACAGACGTCTACTGCAGAGTTCTACTACAGACCTCTACTGCAGAGTTCTACTACAGACCTCTACTGCAGAGTTCTACTACAGAGTTCTACTGCAGAGTTCTACTACAGACGTCTACTACAGACGTCTACTACAGAGTTCTTCTCCAGACGTTTACTGCAGACCTCTACTACAGAGTTCTACTACAGACGTTTACTACAGAGTTCTACTACAGAGTTCTACTGCAGAGTTCTACTACAGACGTCTACCGCAGAGTTCTACTACAGACGTCTACTACAGACCTCTACTGCAGACCTCTACTGCAGAGTTCTACTACAGACGTCTACTGCAGAGTTCTACTACAGAGTTCTACTACAGACCTCTACTACAGAGTTCTACTACAGACGTCTAATGCAAAGTTCTACTACAGAGTTCTACTGCAGAGTTCTACTACAGACGTCTACTGCAGAGTTCTACTACAGACATCTACTACAGACGTCTACTACAGAGTTCTTCTACAGACGTTTACTACAGAGTTCTACTACAGACGTCTACTACAGAGTTCTACTGCAGAGTTCTACTACAGACGTCTACTGCAGAGTTCTTCTACAGACGTTTACTGCAGACCTCTACTACAGAGTTCTACTACAGACGTTTACTACAGAGTTCTCTACAGACGTCTACTACAGAGTTCTACTGCAGAGTTCTACTACAGACGTTTACTACAGACTTCTACTACAGAGTTCTACTACAGACCTCTACTGCAGAGTTCTACTACAGACGTCTACTGCAAAGTTCTACTACAGAGTTCTACTGCAGAGTTCTACTACAGACGTCTACTGCAGAGTTCTACTACAGACGTCTACTACAGACGTCTACTACAGAGTTCTTCTACAGACGTTTACTACAGAGTTCTACTACAGACGTCTACTACAGAGTTCTACTGCAGAGTTCTACTACAGACGTCTACTGCAGAGTTCTTCTACAGACGTTTACTGCAGACCTCTACTACAGAGTTCTACTACAGACGTTTACTACAGAGTTCTCTACAGACGTCTACTACAGAGTTCTACTGCAGAGTTCTACTACAGACGTTTACTACAGACTTCTACTACAGACGTCTACTACAGAGTCCTACTGCAAAGTTCTACTACAGACGTCTACTACAGACGTCTACTGCAGAGTTCTACTACAGACGTCTACTGCAGAGTTCTACTGCAGACTTCAACTGCTTCTTTTATTCAAATCTCTCACTCCTTTTTATAGCTGTTTTTCGGCGCCTCTGTTTGGTAATGTGTACAGTAATGGCTGAGTGGTTTTGTCATGGTTCTCATCTTCGACCTTCTCCCCCCACTGCTTTCTCACCCCTCCTCTCCTCACTCCTCCTCTCTCCTCTCTTCTGACCTCTCCTCTCCTCAACCCTTCTCAGCCCTTTTACTTGGTTTGCATCATTACCTCACAGTTCTAGTGTAATTCAAGGACATCAGCGATGGGAGGGAGCTATTGGCAAAATGGAGAATGGGCTGGATGCTGCTCTCCTCTCTACATCGGGGCAATTACTCAACTTACATCATGGAATTAGCTGCTGTCTATTATTTGTCTATTTCGCCCAACAAAGGTCAAGCTTTATTATTCATTCACAAGCCAGGACACACACGCACATTGTTTCACACACAGTCGGGCAAACACACGGTCACACACAAATGTACATGGATACATTCAAGCGGACCCCACAGAGACACACAAACATGAACAAACCCAAACTAACTTAAACACACACACACCAATGACACACACACACTCAGAGATGAAAACAGTTCATCAGTTTGTGTTGACATTTATAATTGCTTAGATGTAATAATTGCTTTGTAATAAATTGCCCTCTGCCAAGCCAAATGGCCTTAATTTACTTCCCAAGATGCATTTGGAGGGGTGTCACAAAGTCTGGCTGCTTACCTAAAACTGCAGCTGAGTTTCCCTCCATGTTTTATACATTCATTCTTTAGTCACTCACCTTCCCAACACAACGTTTTACAGGGCATGAGGCCAAAGGACGGAACGGTAGACACACGTTGTGTCACTGGAGTAAGCCATGTTCTTCCATCTGTAAAGGTATATTACGTGTTTTATTTGCTATGTGAAAAGAGGCATGGAAAAGGAGTGTCCTTGCCTTTCTGAAACCACTGCATAATTAATCAGTGAAAAACTGGATTGAGAAACGCCTTCTGTGATTCACACACATGGCACGCACACTCAAACATATTTTCTCGACACACAATTTCTTTGCTGAACACACACACACACACACACACACACACACACACACACACACACACACACACACACACACACACACACACACACACACACACACACACACACACACACACACACACACACACACACACACACACACACACACACACACACACACACACACACACACACACACCCCAGACCACACGCACTTATCACAAACACAGTGTACATGCCCTAGGTAGTGTAGTAGATATGATGGAATGTGGTTATTCATAGCTCCCTCATGCATACCTGAAGAGTTTTCATTTGAACAATGAATAATGTAATGTGCAGTCACAGTAAATGTGATTAAGTGGTGCAGGGGCAGGATAACAGGTGTGTGTGGGGCTGGGAGGGTGTCTAGAGGACCAGGGTAGCATTAAGGATGGTGGAGGCTTGTCTGGGAGTCAGTGGTGCTGAGGGGGGGGGTGTCCCGGAGACCTAGCCAGGGTAGGATGTAGCTAGGCCAGTGTAGGAACAGATGTGCTGGGGGTTGTGGGGTGCATAGGATAAGATGTAGGGATGGGGCTTGGCTGGGACAGGAACAGGAACAGGTGTGCTGGGGGTTGTGGGGTGCGTAGGATAAGATGTAGGGATGGGGCTTGGCTGGGACAGGAACAGTGGTGTTGTGGGCTTCATCTCTCCTGCTCAGGTGGATGTCCTGCACTCTGGTTCAACAGTGAGTCTTTCCAAATGGAAACAGAACATTCTGTCCTGACATCTTCTACTGCATTACACACAAGCTACAGTACCTAGTAAAAAAAGGATCACACTGGTCAATGCCGCAAGCGAAGGCCTTCAAGTGCACAGAGGGGGACGCAGCCTCCGCCTCTGTGACGTAGACATGAATGCACCTCGGGAAGCGAGGAGGTGAATGGAGGAGAGAGACATCATGAGCAGCTAGGTGCTTTAGGGTAGAGGAAGGGGAGTGCAGTGATGCTTTGTTGTGGCCCAGGGGAGAGGGGTATTACCGCAGATCAAACAGATAGTATAATCCCCCAAACACACACACAGTCTTGTACAACTAACCTTGTGGGGACACGCAATTCAGTCCCATTTATAATCCTATTGTCCCTAACCTGTACCCTTACCCTTACCCTTAGCCCTAATGTTAACACAAAAACCTACCCTTAACCCTAAACCTAACCATAAAACTATCCCTAACCCTAACTCTAAACCTAATTCTAAACACTTATTCCTTAGCTCTAAACCACTTAGAAACAGCATATTATCTTTTGGGGATTAACAAAATGTTCCCAAGTGGTCAAAATGTTTTCGTTTACTATTCTTCTTGGGACTTCTGGTGTCCAGATGTATAGTTAAACGAGCCCCCCCCCTAATAGTTCACCGCATTTCAGTTTATATGACAATATAAGCAAGTATAGAGAAGGAAATCATTGTGCTGTCTAAAAAACTGTGTAATATATTTTCCCGAACCAAATATATTGTATTTTCAGCTGTTTGATGCTGGTGTACAAAACTGAAAGTAAAAGAGGCAAAACAAAACTTAAGAATGGGAAGCATAGAAATGGTGCACATAGAACAGATCTAACTCTTCTTCGACTTGCTTTCAATGAGAATGACAGATCTATAACCCACTTTTCTATGTGAATTCAGTCCGGTCGCCCCAAAAGTTACATATTGCAGCTTTATGGCTCTATTTCCAACCCAGGACTGTAATGGTGTAACTAATACAGCCCAAGTACTGATCAAGTTAATGATGCCAGCCTAGCATAGCCTAGCATAGCCTAGCATAGCCTAGCATAGCCTTGCATAGCCTGGCATAGCCTAGCATAGCCTAGCATAGCCTAGCATATATTGTGTGGTTGTGTGTGTCCAATCAATTATTCGTCACATGCTTAGTCCATACCTGTTGTTTACTAACAGTGAAATGCTGAAATGCTTCACAACAATGCAGTGACATTTTTGGGGGGGAGAACTAATAGAAAAGTAAAACACCTAATAATGAAAGTAAAAATGAACACAATGAATAACGATAACTTGGCCATATACAAGAGGTGCCAATTTGAGGTGCCGAGGTACGAGGTAACTGAGGTAGTTATGTACATATATGTACATATATCTAGGAATTAAGTTGACAGAGAGTAAACAGTAGCAGCGTGTGTGATGAGTCAAAAACGTTTGCGCAAAATGGGACAATGCAGATAATGGGACAATGCCAGCTGGTCCGCGCATGTTTTGAGTACACATCCTGGTAATCCGTCTGGACCTGTGGCCTTGTGAATGTTAAAAGAAAATGAATTATTGAGTCAATGGCCTCACCCCCGCATAAATCAAATTAGCATAATACAGAAATTCCCCATCAAAATTCGTCAGTTGAATCCGTTTTTTACATGAGCTGCTTCTCAGTCCATCTCCGATGTTGCCTTTCTGCATCTTCGGTGAAAGGTGGCAGAGCTAGAGCGGTATTTTTCAGACCATGAGACGTTCTGAAAATCAGTCTTCTCACGTAAACGTCTGTAGCGTCTGAATGTCTGCTCTATGGCCACAAGTGTCTTGGGACACATCTGAAGTCGGTACCACCGACTGTAGTGTCCCAACAGTTTGGGCTGCACACTAATTTGACCTCTGTGGAAAGGTGAGTCTCTCACGAGTACACCCAAAGGCTTCACAAGACTAATCTGAAGGTAGCCGGGTACCAGTTAAACATTTTTATGGAAGTATATATGGAAATAGTTTATTGCCTAATAATAAAATAAAAATAGATAGAAATAGTTTCCTGATCTTTCTTATCTCTCTCAGATATAGGACAGACACTTCAGCACCAACTTCCTTTAGATATATATATATTTTTACTATCTGTTAGTTCATGTACAGCATGATGCTGTTATTCAATGCGTTTCTATGGGCTAATAGCAGTAAGGCCAAATTCAATGTTTCATAAAATATTATTTTAAAAAATGTATACCTTAAGTGTTAAAAAATTCCAAATCATATGTTAGCTTAGGTCTTACTCACATAGACCACAGAGAGTGTGATCACACAGTTGTCCGGAACAGCTGGTGCTCTCACGCATGGTTCAGTGTTGCTTGCCTAGAAGTGAGCATAGAAGGCATTGTGTGTGTGTGCGTGCGTGCGTGTGTAAATATGTGTGTGTTATATGGCTATGGTGTGTCACTGAGATAAGTGGATGTGTCAACCGGGTGCAGGAGGCAGACATAATGCCATCACTGGAGATAGTGGAGCCATAGTGAGAGAGAAAATGGGAGAATATGGAACGAATTAATGAATGACCAGCAGAGAAACGAGAGCAAAGTTCATCTGGAAAAAGTGTATTTGTTCAAGTTTATTTGTGTTTGTGTGTATGTGTGTGTGTGTGTCTCATTTTTGTGCTCTCCCGTGTGTAGTAGATGCAGCCTTCCATGTTTGTGTTGATATTCAGTATCAGTCGGTATACAGGCCTGTTATTTGCCAATTAGACTTCATGCACAGTAAATATTTACTACCTTCCCATAGTTCATTGTTCAATGCAGACACAAACAGATGACTGCTAACTGAATATATAATACAGTACATATACTGTAATGGAAGCTTTACAATGAGAGGGGTGTTGACAGGAAGAGAGAGAGGTGGTCCTTCTGTAGCTCAGTTGGTAGAGCATGGCGCTTGTAACGCCAGGGTAGTGGGTTCAATCCCGGGACCACCCATACATAGAATGTATGCACACATGACTGTAAGTCGCTTTGGATAAAAGCATCTGCTAAATGGCATATATTATTATTATTATTATATATTAGGTATAAACATTGAGAGAGAGACATTTAGACATAGACAGAAACAGATAGAGAACTAAGTAAGCCATAGACTCTGGAAACAGTCGACCCAGAGTCAGAGTAAGTCACACCAAACATTTTGGGGCTGAGAGTGATTGAATGTACAGTAGCACATAACAGACAGTTAGGACGTGGTACATCCATCTGTTTCTGCTGGTCGCATGGGTAACCTTGGGGCTGTTACAGCCCTTCTACCTGGCTGACGTTGCTAACGGAGACACATCCATCAACACACACACACACACACACACACACACACACACACACACACACACACACACACACACACACACACACACACACACACACACACACACACACACACACACACACACACACACACACACACACACACACACACACACACACACACACACACACACACACACACACACACACACGTCTCCAGACACATCTAGTGGGCCCCGGCAACACATAGAAATCACCCAATCAATAGGGACAAATACTCCACCATCCGCCCGCCCGCCAGCCACCGCCCAAAACCAAACTTACTGCTTTGAAGACGTTTTCTCCATAAATGCATCTCACCTGTAGCTAAGAGTTGTACTCTCTCTCTCTCTCCCTCTCTTTCTTTAGGGCCCTCCTCTGACTCCGCCTGGTATAGAGGTGTTTGTATCACAACGTGTGTGTATGTTAATTTGTGTGTGTGTCTACGTCAGTGTGTGTGTGTGTATCCACCCTCTCAGGGTCATGTTGTGTTGTGCCTGAACTCAGACTCTAGATGAGTGAAATCAATACAGACAGCTTCTCACCAACTCCTTTCATGGTTCTTCTGAATTGATGTACTTCTGCCGTGTGCTACTGCAGACTGGCACGGCAGGCAGGTGTGACAGGCACACACACACACACACACACACACACACACACACACACACACACACACACACACACACACACACACACACACACACACACACACACACACACACACACACACACACACACACACACACACACACACACACACACACACACACACACACACACACACTGGCTTTGAACTGAACACCACAAACAGGTCGTTTGTCATCCCAGACAGCGTTCTCATTCCGCGTTCAATTTGCTCCAGCAGCCATTTCACGCATTTCCCTCTTCCTCCTACACAAGAACAGTTTAGATGTTTACGGATCAGAAATGTTGCTAGAGTTTCCCGTCTTCTCATTTGTGGTGACATTCCCCGCTTTGTTCTCGTGAAGTCAAGAAGAAGGTACACTACTGATCCAGCCACTGGAACACAAGTACAGTGAACAAAACACACACCGTAGGTACATACACCAGGAGAGGGATGGATAAGAAGAATAGCAGGGTTCATCTCAGAGGAAAGAGAGAGGATGTTAGCTCGAGGAGAACCTGGACATTTCAGGAGGTGACTGGAACATGCACACACCCAAACCTATTTTCCCACAATGGACGTTCACCCACTGTTTCCGGGTCCATAAGAATGAGCATGTACTGATGCCTTCATATGCCAGAAGGACACTTCTTCCCTAACTCTGGGGCCTTTTAGAGATGCCCTTACATGCTTTTAACATTTAACAGTGGCCTCTCACCTGTGCTTTTCTGATGATCACGAATGCCAATGCTTTTACCCATAATCATGGGCAGGTTGACCTGTGGAAAGACCAAGTCCTTAATGTTAGCTGCAATGTCTGTAAGTGGTTCATCCTAGCTTCACCGACATTAGTGGAATGATTGGCATTTGGGGACCTATTCCCTGCGGAGAAGAAAAGAAAGAACGAAGGTAAAAACAGGTCCTGTCGTGGAATTTGAGTATTTAGTCGATGGCTTTTTTAACACGTCGCTCTAATAACGTCTTTGCTCTGTTCTAATACATTCTTGTCTCAGAATGAGCTTCTCCACTGCATGTTGGAAGGGCTCTCATTTGAGGGAAGTGGTTTGTGAAGGAGCTCCTCAAAGCCCTTATTTGACCAGGAGATGAGGCATTGAAGATTGTGGCCTCTGAGACGTTGTTTGATCATGCCAAGAGGTCATCAACCTGTCTGTTAGTTGAATATACATGATCCTTTGGCTAATGACTCAAAATCTAAAAGGGGAGTTGGTTGGAGTATGCAGGGGAGCCTTAATGATCACTCTAAAATAATGACTGTCTCTGTCTCTCTCTCTCTGTCTAACTAGTACAATTATTGTGTCAGTAGCTTCCCAACCCTCCAGCCCAGTTCACACACTGGACGAGGCTCAGAATGAATTGGGTTGAAGTTACACTAATGACTATGTTTTTTGTTGTTGTTGAGCATCAGCCAGTCAACGATGGATCGTCAACTATCCAATCTGGTTGTCCATCAGTATCAAGTGTAAGACACACCTTGAGTTCTTTTTATCCTCTCTCGTCTGCCCACCATTTTCCCTTCTCTGTCTCTAACTGTACAGGCTGCATAGGAGAGCTATTTATTCCAATGGACAATTTTCTGGGGTGTCTCTCTCTCACACACACACACACGCACACACACACACACACACACACACACACACACACACACACACACACACACACACACACACACACACACACACACACACACACACACACACACACACACACACACACACACACACACACACACACACACACACACACACACACACACACACACACACACACACGCACACACACACACGCACACACACACAAACACACACTAGGGCCGCCCTGATAGGTACTGCGCTGAATGTGGCTACACCACTCTCTCTAGACTGCAGTGTGGGCTTCTGTAGCAGCAGCGCCAGCTATAACAGACACACACACACACACACACACACACACACACACACACACACACACACACACACACACACACACACACACACACACACACACACACACACACACACACACACACACACACACACACACACACACACACACGCTCACTCACTCAAAGAGCTGTATAACACACAAAGCCAAAGTAGGACAGTGATGTCATTTAGATAAGGGCCCTGTGCGCCGAACGCTGTTATTGCATTTGGTGGGTGACATGGGACCCAATTACCACACAGGGACAACGGCTCCCGGGGCCAGCGTTTCAAATTGTTTCTCAGGCGTCCTGGAGGGAGGACGAGAAGAATGAGGGATGAGGAGGAGGAGGAGGAGGAGGGAGGAATGGAGGTTTGGGGCTGGGGATAAATAAGGTCAGAGAAGACAGGCGGCATCACTGCAATTGTCAAAGCAATTTACTGCGAGTGAGGAGCGTTGTCAATTCAGAGATGCCATTCAGACCTGAGCCTGTTTCTCCTAGCTGCCTCTAAATGGTCTCTGAAGAAAAAATTAACTGGTGGACAGATATATGGCGCACACACACACACACACGTTTCTCACTAATGAGCCCACAACATCTCATCTTGTTTATGTTTAGTCAGCTGTGTGTGTGTGTGTGTGTGTGTGTGTGTGTGTGTGTGTGTGTGTGTGTGTGTGTGTGTGTGTGTGTGTGTGTGTGTGTGTGTGTGTGTGTGTGTGTGTGTGTGTGTGTGTGTGTGTGTGTGTGTGTGTGTGTGTGTGTGCCATCTGACAATACACTAACTCAAAGCTACCCCTGCCAGTATGGTGATTCAGGCCTTCACTTGTTTCCCGTCACCTGAAAGCGGATCTAAGCTACTCCTTGTACTCCACAGTGAATCACACCCCTGAAGGGCGCTTGACCTAACGTAGTGTGATAGATTGGTCTCCTGCATTAAGGGATTGGGGATTGAAGACCTCCGGCCTGCTTCCTATCTCTCTCTGTGGTGAATATATTGATTGTAATCAATCTCTGAGGAGAGAGCTCTCCTGTCTGTCTGTCTGTCTGTCTGTCTGTCTGTCTGTCTGTCTGTCTGTCTGTCTGTCTGTCTGTCTGTCTGTCTGTCTGTCTGTCTGTCTGTCTGTCTGTCTGTCTGTCTGTCTGTCTGTCTGTCTGTCTGTCTGTCTGTCTGTCTGTCTGTCTGTCTGTCTGTCTGTCTGTCTGTCTGTCTGTCTGTCTGTCTGTCTGTCTGTCTGTCTGTCTGTCTGTCTGTCTGTCTGTCTGTCTGTCTGTCTGTCTGTCTGTCTGTCTGTCTGTCTGTCTGTCTGTCAGTCTGTCTGTCTGTCAGTCAGTCAGTCAGTCAGTCAGTCAGTCAGTCACGCTGCTTACTTATAGAGCCACTGGTTTGAATGCGTTGTAGGATAGGGTAGGTGGGGGGAGTGTGTGCAGGCACGGCGCCAGGATTGTTTCTCTCCCGGTGCTAAGGGGGAGGGCTTGACCAATACGTGGGGGTGCTAAGAAAATAGTTGATTTTCATGACTATTTAAAAGTGCATTTATTCCGTATGCATAATCAGACAACTGCGCATTGGTAAAAATGTTTTGGGTTGAAACGGCTATGACAACGTCACAAATGACATGAATAATATCCGACATGCAGCCACAACGAGAAGTGCAAAGTATTTAGCCTGTTAACTGTGCACACACTTGTAAAACGAACTGGCTATCATCACAATCTTAGTCATTATATTTCTATTGCAAAAATACTTGTAGGGCGACTAGCTGACAATATGCTGCTTCTTCTTGTTCCGCCCAGATTCAGGTCAGCGTGATTCAATTATGTTCCCACCACCGAACAGGCGCACTCTGTTAATAATAAACTGATTTTCAGATACTCACCAAGTGTTGTTTTATAGAAGGACGATGCGTCAGTTGTTGTGGTTCAGTGCAAATGAGTCTATAATCTTCTGGACATCCTGGTTCTTTCTGCGTGTATGGACAGGCAGTGCCCTGGTTCTTTCTGCGTGTCTGGACAGGCAGGGCCCTGGTTCTTTCTGCGTGTATGGACAGGCAGGGCCCTGGTTCTTTCTGCGTGTATGGACAGGCAGGGCCCTGGTTCTTTCTGCGTGTATGGACAGGCAGGCAAGGATGCTGATTCGAGGGTTTGATCAGTATTTCATTCTGTATATCACGATGCCCGTATTTAGCATTTCTAGTATTATCTGAAATTTTCTGTGCAACTGTTTTTGTCGAATTCACCTACGACCTTTAAAAGTTCAAAGAAGTTTCCCTGGTTTCTATGTCTCCTCTCTGTGAAAGTCCCTGGTACGCAGTGTAACACAATGACCCGAGATGGGCGACTAGCTAGCGAGAAGTTAGCTCACATAACGTAGCCTAACGTGTGCGAGCCCCCCCCCTATACACACACACACACATGTCATAGGGTACACGCTTGGCACAAGCACACAGCCAGGGACTGGATCGGGAACATAATGGCTGGTTATTAACTTTGACATATTTCTTAATTTAAAAATGAAAGAAATACTAAAATGCTTGAGGGGACTTAACTGGGGCTACACAGATTTGTGACGTGGCTACAGCCCCCCTAGCCACAGTGTAGTGTGTGTGTGTGTGTGTGTGTGTGTGTGTGTGTGTGTGTGTGTGTGTGTGTGTGTGTGTGTGTGTGTGTGTGTGTGTGTGTGTGTGTGTGTGTGTGTGTGTGTGTGTGTGTGTGTACTGTGTGTGGTCATGCTCCCTCCATTTAACCCCAGTATCAAACTCTGTTTAAATCCATGTTCTCTCCTCTCTCTAACCACCACGTGAGCTGTATCACCATAACTATATACATCCATGTGTTTGTTTGTTTCCAAACCAGCCCTTAAAACAATACGCTCTGTCTCCAACCATCCAACCCTCTAACCCAGCGCTCCAACCACTCCAGCCCTTCACACTGCACGTCAGCCCTAATCAAGGGATCTCCCGTCCGGAGCCTAATGCCTGTGTGTGCGCATTAGAAAAGTGTGTGTGTGAGGCTGTGCGTGCATATTAGAGGCGGCCAGAGAGAGCATCACTGGATGTGGTATGTGTCATCATAGCATGAGAGAGCATAGCCTAATATCGCCTGGACGCTTTTCTATTCCGTTTATCATAAATGGTTGCTAGCTACTGCTCTCACAGTACACCACACGGTTGTTTATTCTGAATTAATATTTTATCACAAAAGAAAAACCCCTGTTGTTTGAGGTCCATGTCAATAGAAGATACAACATTTATTTATCTGTAGAATAAAAAGCCCTTTTTTAGATTAAAACTCATCTCATTTACAATCTCCTGGCAGGAACACAGAGTTTCTTCCTGGCAACTATTCCGTTGCACCTGGTGGTATGTGCGTATGAAAGGCTTGGCCTGAGATCTGACCAGACCATTAGTCCCATGCTGTTACATCCTCCAGGGTACTGGGGAATCAGACTTCCCTCACACCTGCCTAGTGATCAGGGCTCTGAACACACACACACACACACACACAAAAACACTTCGTGTTGGAGTCCACCTCATCTGCTCTCCCACCCCTTACTCCCCTGAGAGGGTAAGGAGCTCCCAGCTAGCTTCTCTCCCTGTTAAGGCGTCCAGCATGCTTCCCAGACAAAACAGTTCAGAAGAGTTTGTGCATGTATTCGTGCACGTCCAGTACCAGTCAAAAGTTTGGACAAACCTCATTCAAGGGTTTTGCTGTATTTTTACTGTTTTCTACATTGTAGAATAAAAGGGAAGTCATCAAAACTTTGAAATAACACATGAGTTGGACCGCAGAGTGAATGAAAAGTAGTCAACAAGTGCTCAGCATATGTGGGAACTCCTTCAAGCCTGTTGGAAAAGTATTCCAGGGGAAGCTGGTTGAGAGAATAAGAGTGTGCAAAGCTGTCATCAAGGTAAAGGGTGGCTACATTTGAAGAATATAAAATGTATTTTGATTTAACACTTTTTTTGGTTACTACATGATCCCATATGTGTTATCTCATCGTTTTGATGCCTTCACTACTATTCTATAATGTAGAAAATAGTCCAAATAAAGAAAAATCCTTGAATAAGTAGGTGTGTCCAAACGTTGGACTGGTATTGTATATTATGTTTATCATGTTGTATGTTGTTATGATGTTTTGTTAGTTATTCTCCCCCCCCCCCCCCCGCTGTTCGGGCACACAAAAAGGTTTCTCGAGGCAAGCCCAAGTCGATAGGTGAAGTGTACTCCCCTTCATGGGAGATTCTTCAATAAAGTCTGTGTTGTCATTCAATGAGAGATGACTCGTTTGTCCAAACATCTTACTTAGATATAAAATTGCGCGACAACGGTCAACACATCAAAATGAATGACAGATTTATTGAGTTATCATAGATTAATTCTGACTATTTTGAGAAAGTGTATAGTAGCTACGGCGTCTCAAAATGTACAAAGAGTACAATTGCCCCTTGTTTTCTCTTTTTTTTCAAGCAAAGGTGTTTTAAGGGAGTAGGCAAGCACATTCGTTCAGTTCACCTTTAGTGTAGCAAGAGTGAGAGGGAGGGAGAGAGCAACAGAGATAGAGAGAGCAACAGAGAGAGAGACAGAGATAGAGAGAGAGCAACAGATAGAGAGACAGAGATAGAGAGCAACAGAGAGAGAGACAGAGATAGAGAGCAACAGAGACAGAGATAGAGAGAGAGCAACAGAGAGAGAGACAGAGATAGAGAGAGAGCAACAGAGAGAGAGACAGAGATAGAGAGAGAGAGCAACAGAGAGAGAGACAGAGATAGAGAGAGAGCAACAGAGAGAGAGACAGAGATAGAGAGAGAGCAACAGAGAGAGAGACAGAGATAGAGAGAGAGAGCAACAGAGAGAGAGACAGAGATAGAGAGAGAGCAACAGAGAGAGAGACAGAGATAGAGAGAGAGAGCAACAGAGAGAGAGACAGAGATAGAGAGAGAGCAACAGAGAGAGAGACAGAGATAGACAAGAGAGCAACAGAGAGAGAGACAGAGATAGAGAGAGAGAGCAACAGAAGAGAGACAGAGATTCAAGAGAGAGAGCAACAGAGAGAGAGACAGAGATAAAGGAGAGCAACAGAGAGAGAGAGACAGAGATAGAGAGCAACAGAGAGAGAGAGACAGAGATAGAGAGAGAGTGGGAACTTCAGAGAGAGATAGAGATAGAGCAACAGAGAGAGAGAGACAGAGATAGATGGAGAGCAACAGAGAGAGAGCAACAGTGAGAGAGAGAGATAAAAGAGAGCAACAGAGAGAGAGACAGAGATAGATGGAGAGCATATGTGTTATCTCATCGTTTTTGAGAGAGACAGATAATGAGAAGAGCAACAGATAAAGAAGACAGGGATTGAATAAGAGGTGTGTCCAAAGAGAGACAGAGATAGTATATTAGAGCAACATGAGTATGTTGTTATGATGTTTAGAGAGAGAGCAACAGAGAGAGAGACACAGACAGAAAGAGAGCAACAGAGAGAGAGACAGAGATCGAGAGGTGAGAGAGACAGCCCCTTCAGAGAGAGCAATAAAGAGAGAGACAGAGATTCAAGAGAGAGCAACAGAGTTTGTCCAAAGACAGAGATAGAGAGCAACAGAGAGAGAGAGACAGAGATCAGACAGATCAAAATGAATGACAGATTTAGAGATAGAGCAACAGACTAGAGAGAGACAGAGATAGAGAGAGAGCTCAGAAGAGACAGAGATAGATGGAGAGCCCTTGAGAGAGAGACAGATAGGAGAGAGCAACAGAGAGTTCAGAGACAGGGATAGAGTGAGAGCAACATAGAGAGAGAGAGACAGAGATAGAGATAGAGAGAGAGCAACAGAGAGAGAGACAGGGATAGAGAGAGAGCAACAGAGAGAGACAGGGATAGAGAGAGAGAGGGACAGAGAGAGGGCAACAGAGAGAGAGACAGGGATAGAGAGCAACAGAGAGAGAGACAGAGAAAGAGAGAGAGCAAGAGAGAGAGAGAGACAGAGATAGAGAGAGAGAGCAACAGACAGAGAGACAGAGATAGAGAGAGAGCAACAGAGAGAGAGACAGAGATAGAGAGAGAGCAAGAGAGAGAGACAGAGATAGAGAGAGAGAGCAACAGAGAGAGAGACAGAGATAGAGAGAGAGCAACAGAGAGAGAGACAGAGATAGAGAGAGAGAGCAACAGAGAGAGAGACAGAGATAGAGAGAGAGCAACAGAGAGAGAGACAGAGATAGAGAGAGAGCAACAGAGAGAGAGACAGAGATAGAGAGAGAGAGCAACAGAGAGAGAGACAGAGATAGAGAGAGAGAGCAACAGAGAGAGAGACAGAGATAGAGAGAGAGCAACAGAGAGAGAGACAGAGATAGAGAGAGAGCAACAGAGAGAGAGAGACAGAGATAGAGAGCAACAGAGAGAGAGAGACAGAGATAGAGAGAGAGCAACAGAGAGAGAGATAGAGATAGAGCAACAGAGAGAGAGAGACAGAGATAGATGGAGAGCAACAGAGAGAGAGCAACAGTGAGAGAGAGAGATAGAAAGAGAGCAACAGAGAGAGAGACAGAGATAGATGGAGAGCAACCGAGAGAGAGACAGATAGAGAGAGAGCAACAGAGAGAGAGAGACAGGGATAGAGAGAGAGCAACATAGAGAGAGAGAGACAGAGATAGAGAGAGAGCAACAGAGAGAGAGAGAGAGAGATAGAGAGAGAGCAACAGAGAGAGAGACAGAGATAGAGAGAGAGCAACAGAGAGAGAGACAGAGATAGAGAGAGAGCAACAGAGAGAGAGACAGAGAGAGAGAGAGAGCAACAGAGAGAGAGACAGAGATAGAGAGAGAGCAACAGAGAGAGAGACAGAGATAGAGAGAGAGCAACAGAGAGAGAGACAGAGATAGAGAGAGAGCAACAGAGAGAGAGAGACAGAGATAGAGAGCAACAGAGAGAGAGAGACAGAGATAGAGAGAGAGCAACAGAGAGAGAGATAGAGATAGAGCAACAGAGAGAGAGAGACAGAGATAGAGAGAGAGCAACAGAGAGAGAGACAGAGATAGATGGAGAGCAACCGAGAGAGAGACAGATAGAGAGAGAGCAACAGAGAGAGAGAGACAGGGATAGAGAGAGAGCAACATAGAGAGAGAGAGACAGAGATAGAGATAGAGAGAGAGCAACAGAGAGAGAGACAGGGATAGAGATAGAGCAACACAGAGAGAGACAGGGATAGAGAGAGAGACCGGGATAGAGAGAGGGCAACAGAGAGAGAGACAGGGATAGAGAGCAACAGAGACAGAGAAAGAGAGAGAGCAAAAGAGAGAGAGAGAGACAGAGATAGAGAGAGAGAGCAACAGACAGAGAGACAGAGATAGAGAGAGAGCAACAGAGAGAGAGACCGAGATAGAGAGAGAGCAACAGAGAGAGAGACAGAGATAGAGAGAGAGCAACAGAGAGAGAGAGAGAGACAGAGATAGAGAGAGAGAGCAACAGACAGAGAGACAGAGATAGAGAGAGAGCAACAGAGAGAGAGACCGAGATAGAGAGAGAGACAGATAGAGAGAGAGCAACAGAGAGAGAGACAGAGATAGAGAGAGAGCGACAGAGAGAGAGACCGAGATAGAGAGAGAGCAACAGAGAGAGAGACAGATAGAGAGAGAGCAACAGAGAGAGCAACAGAGAGAGAGAGAGACAGAGATAGAGAGAGAGAGCAACAGAGAGAGAGACAGAGATAGAGAGAGAGCAACAGAGAGAGAGACAGAGATAGAGAGAGAGCAACAGAGAGAGAGAGAGACAGAGATAGAGAGAGAGAGCAACAGACAGAGAGACAGAGATAGAGAGAGAGCAACAGAGAGAGAGACAGAGATAGAGAGAGAGCAACAGAGAGAGAGACAGAGATAGAGAGCAACAGAGACAGAGAAAGAGAGAGAGCAAAAGAGAGAGGGAGAGACAGAGACAGAGATAGAGAGAGAGAGCAACAGAGAGAGAGACAGAGATAGAGAGAGAGCAACAGAGAGAGAGACCGAGATAGAGAGAGAGCAACAGAGAGAGAGACCGAGATAGAGAGAGAGCAACAGAGAGAGAGAGACAGATAGAGAGAGAGCAACAGAGAGAGAGACAGAGATAGAGAGAGAGCAACAGAGAGAGAGACCGAGATAGAGAGAGAGCAACAGAGAGAGAGACAGATAGAGAGAGAGCAACAGAGAGAGAGACAGATAGAGAGAGCAACAGAGAGAGAGACAGATAGAGAGAGAGCAACAGAGAGAGAGACAGAGATAGAGAGAGAGCAACAGAGAGAGAGACCGAGATAGAGAGAGAGCAACAGAGAGAGAGACAGATAGAGAGAGAGCAACAGAGAGAGAGACAGATAGAGAGAGACCAACAGAGAGAGAGACAGAGATAGAGAGCAACAGAGACAGAGAAAGAGAGAGAGAGAGAGCAACAGAGAGAGAGAGACAGAGATAGAGAGCAACAGAGAGAGAGACAGAGATAGAGAGAGAGCAACAGAGAGAGAGACAGAGATAGAGAGAGAGCAACAGAGAGAGAGCAACAGTGAGAGAGAGAGATAGAAAGAGAGCAACAGAGAGAGAGACAGAGATAGATGGAGAGCAACCGAGAGAGAGACAGATAGAGAGAGAGCAACAGAGAGAGAGACAGAGATAGAGAGAGAGCAACAGAGAGAGAGACCGAGATAGAGAGAGAGCAACAGAGAGAGAGACAGATAGAGAGAGAGCAACAGAGAGAGAGACAGAGATAGAGAGAGAGCAACAGAGAGAGAGACCGAGATAGAGAGAGAGCAACAGAGAGAGAGACAGATAGAGAGAGAGCAACAGAGAGAGAGACAGATAGAGAGAGCAACAGAGAGAGAGACAGATAGAGAGAGAGCAACAGAGAGAGAGACAGAGATAGAGAGAGAGCAACAGAGAGAGAGACCGAGATAGAGAGAGAGCAACAGAGAGAGAGACAGATAGAGAGAGAGCAACAGAGAGAGAGACAGATAGAGAGAGACCAACAGAGAGAGAGACAGAGATAGAGAGCAACAGAGACAGAGAAAGAGAGAGAGCAAAAGAGAGAGGGAGAGACAGAGACAGAGATAGAGAGCAACAGAGAGAGAGACAGAGATAGAGAGAGAGCAACAGAGAGAGAGACCGAGATAGAGAGAGAGCAACAGAGAGAGAGACAGATAGAGAGAGAGCAACAGAGAGAGAGACAGAGATAGAGAGAGAGCAACAGAGAGAGAGACAGATAGAGAGAGAGCAACAGAGAGAGAGACAGATAGAGAGAGCAACAGAGAGAGAGACAGAGATAGAGAGAGAGCAACAGAGAGACAGAGATAGAGAGAGAGCAACAGAGAGAGAGACCGAGATAGAGAGAGAGCAACAGAGAGAGAGACAGAGATAGAGAGCAACAGAGACAGAGAAAGAGAGAGAGCAAAAGAGAGAGGGAGAGACAGAGACAGAGATAGAGAGCAACAGAGAGAGAGATAGAGATAGAGAGAGAGCAACAGAGAGAGAGACAGAGATAGAGAGAGAGCAACAGAGAGAGAGACAGATAGAGAGAGAGCAACAGAGAGAGAGACAGATAGAGAGAGAGCAACAGAGAGAGAGACAGATAGAGAGAGAGCAACAGAGAGAGAGACAGATAGAGAGAGAGCAACAGAGAGAGAGACAGATAGAGAGAGAGCAACAGAGAGAGAGACAGATAGAGAGAGAGCAACAGAGAGAGAGACAGAGATAGAGAGCAACAGAGAGAGAGACAGAGATGGAGAGCAACAGAAACAGAAACAGGGCTGTGGTTTGTAGCCCACGTATAAACATGCCGGCTTGGCAGCACACCATCTGTTTCTGTGGGTTCCTTGCTGCTGGCACAGCCCCTGGACCACCCTCTCTCCTGGACCACCCTCTCTCTCCCTTGTCGTTCCCCCTCTCCCATCAGGTCTGATGTCTACCAGACTCCGAGTCAGGCTGGGCGCCTGCACTTGGCTCACCCTGTGCCTCACTCCTGTCACCACTGCACCACCCATGGGTCAGCTCCATCCCTCCATCCCTCCCCCTTTGTTCTCACCCCTATCACGCCTACACCTTATTCACCCAGAGAGGGCCGAGGATTACAGTCATTTACGGTGGTGCAGTTCAGCGTTTAATGGCTGGGTCTACTCCTGATGGGGGGGAGGCTAATGAGTGTGTTAGAATTAGCCGACCCAGCTCACCCAGAGACAAACAGTCCTCCGTTTGTATGACTAATTACATGGCCTTAGCCAAACCTAGAGGAGGGAGAGGGAGAGAGAGAGACAGTAATGACAGCTCACAGGGTTACTGGGGTTGAATGACTTGGAGGGCTTGCCCTATAGTCTCTCATCAACCCTCGGGGGCTGGAAACCGAGACGAGTGCAGCGTTCTCCCTGATTAATTGTTGCAACTGTGGACACTCTCACACACACATACTTTCTCATGCACACATACACACAACACACACACACACACACACACACACACACACACACACACACACACACACACACACACTGATTAATTTATGTAACTGTAACTGAGATAAGCAGATGTAAATTGACTGTTTAACTATGGAGTATAGTATGTGCTGTGCCAAGCCAGCCCGCTTGCTATCGTCGTATGATATCATTTCTATTCTGTGTCAAATAGAGCCTACAGTGTCGCTGACAGAAAGGGCCTATTAAAACACAGTTCTAAAACATATGAAATATGATTATTATTTCATGATCCGGAGGTTTGAACCTTCCATTATCTCACCGTAAGCAGTGCTGCAGCTATGTTTAGCTTTACGTTGATCTAATTCGTCTGGGGACTCAAAGGAAAGCCACGCAAATCCCCCAGGGACTTTTATATTCCCAACAACAACAAAAAAAGTCCATCTTTTAACACTCTGTCACGATTTTAAAACGGGTTGTTGCATCGACAGCAGTGCAGCTGGGTTTTTTATTTTATTGAAATGATCTGGCTAAGACATACTTAGAAAGCTATTTTGGGTTGTTGAACACAGTTTACCATTATGCATATGGGACAGTAATGTTACAAAACAGCATTAAATAATCATTATATCATTGCACCTTTTGGTAGTTTGTCTGCATGTCTTGCGGAATAACACTGTGGGCTGGTTTCCCGGAGCCAGATTAGGCCTACTCCTGGATTAAAAGGCATGCGCAACGGATATGTTGTATAGAAAGTGATTTTAGTTTAGATCTATGCTTAATCTGTGGCTGAGAGCAGTTGGCCTGAGTGTTTCTCTGCCATCCGTGTTAATGTGTGTGCTGGCTTCAACATGCTCTGTTCTGAAAAAGTCGATTTGACATGTCTTGGCACTATTGCTCCTCCGTCTACTCTCTGTAGTGCTGAGTGATGAGGTCGACCAGTGGAGATTCTCACTGATCTACACTGCTCAAAAAAATAAAGGGAACACTTAAACAACACAATGTAAGTCCAAGTCAATCACACTTCTGTGAAATCAAACTGTCCACTTAGGAAGCAACACTGATTGACAATACATTTCACATGCTGTTGTGCAAATGGAATAGACAACAGGTGGAAATTATAGGCAATTAGCAAGACACCCCCAATAAAGGAGTGGTTCTGCAGGTGATAACCACAGACCACTACTCAGTTCCTATGCTTCCTGGCTGATGTTTTGGTCACTTTTGAATGCTGGCGGTGCTTTCACTCTAGTGGTAGCATGAGACGGAGTCTACAACCCACACAAGTGGCTCAGGTAGTGCAGCTCATCCAGGATGGCACATCAATGCGAGCTGTGGCAAGAAGGTTTGCTGTGTCTGTCAGCGTAGTGTCCAGAGCATGGAGGCGCTACCAGGAGACAGGCCAGTACATCAGGAGACGTGGAGGAGGCCGTAGGAGGGCAACAACCCAGCAGCAGGACCGCTACCTCCGCCTCTGTGCAAGGAGGAGCAGGAGGAGCACTGCCAGAGCCCTGCAAAATGACCTCCAGCAGGCCACAAATGTGCATGTGTCTGCTCAAACGGTTAGAAACAGACTCCATGAGGGTGGTATGAGGGCCCGACGTCCACACGTGGGGGTTGTGCTTACAGCCCAACACCGTGCAGGACGTTTGGCATTTGCCAGAGAACACCAAGATTGGCAAATTTGCCACTGGCGCCCTGTGCTATTCATAGATGAAAGCAGGTTCACACTGAGCACATGTGACAGACATGACAGTCTGGAGATGCCGTGGAGAACGTTCTGCTGCCTGCAACATCCTCCAGCATGACCGGTTTGCCGGTGGGTCAGTCATGGTGTGGGGTGGCATTTCTTTGGGGGGCCGCACAGCCCTCCATGTGCTCGCCAGAGGTAGCCTGACTGCCATTAGGTGCCGACATGAGGTCCTCAGACCCCTTGTGAGACCATATGCTGGTGCGGTTGGCCCTGGGTTCCTCCTATTGCCAATGCTAGACCTCATGTGGCTGGAGTGTGTCAGCAGTTCCTGCAAGAGGAAGGCATTGATGCTATGGACTGGCCCGCCCGTTCCCCAGACCTGAATCCAATTGAGCACATCTGGGACATCATGTCTCGCTCCATCCACCAACGCCACACTGAACCACAGACTGTCCTCATCAGGACCATGCCCAGGCGTTGTAGGGAGGTCATACAGGCACGTGGAGGCAACACACACTACTGAGCCTCATTTTGACTTGTTTTAAGGACATCACATCAAAGTTGGATCAGCCTGTAGTGTGGTTTTCCACTTTAATTTTGAGTGTGACTCCAAATCCAGACCTCCATGGGTTGATACATTTGATATCCATTGATTGTTTTTTTTGTGTGATTTTGTTGTCAGCACATTCAACTATGTAAAGAAAAAAGTTTTTAATAAGAATATTTCATTCATTCAGTTATTTTAGTGTTCCCTTTATTCTTTTGAGCAGTGTATCATGACCGTGGGGCAATATATTACAGACCAAGGCCATATGTTAACTCGGCTCTAATGGACCTCTGAGCAAGGTCAATCGTCCGGGAAGTGATGACCGTGTGGCTGTTGGCTATATCATCGCTGAGCTATGATGGGCAAGGGAGGGACACTATATTACGTACAGTAAACACCAAGTTCATATGTTAACAGCCCTGACGGCGCTTGAGCACCAAGTACGACCGGAGGCCACGGAATGATGACTCTGTTGACGATGGTTGTGACATCAGTGATCGAGCTATGCTGGCAGGGAGGGCCAGTATGTCCCGGGACAAAAGAAGAGCGAGTGACCTCGTTGATGGTGTTTGTCATCCGTTCATCAGATCCCTGCAATACCGCATCTATGGCGATCGCTGTTGGTGTTACACTTGAACTCATCGCGTGTGGTCCAGCATTCTGATGTACTGTGTCAGTTGAAGGGTTTGTGGTGTCAGGAAGGAGTGCTACTTCACATCCACGTTCAGCGGAACTGGAACATAGTGGGGGAAACGAGGCTTGCCTTTTGCCGAGAGCTGAACCTGCTAAGGTTTGAGTCATCGAAGGGGACAACGGTTTATCCTTTGTTTGGAATAAATCATGAAAGGAAGCCTGTCTGTGCTGTGGAGTATCAAGTGATGTCCTCTAGGAACTGAATGCAGTCAGTGAGAGGTCCTATCCCTTCCTCAGTATCTTGTCCATCAGTCATGTGCCGACTATAAAGCCCGTAGCTTATAGCACAGGGATGAGATGGGGACAGGGGAGGGAAGAAAGCGTCTCTTGGCAAAGCAACAGAGTATCCTCTCTCTGGCTGGTGGCTACAGCTGTGGAGGATAGTCTACTCCTCTTCTGCCACATCGCATCATCCCCCTCTAATTTTCCCTCATTTTTCATTCCATTGTTTTTCTGTTGGTTTTGGATTCCTGGAGACCTTGCCACGTCTTTTGGTCTTTTGTCCTTGGGCGATCATTGCAGGGGTTTATGGGGGGTAGACACACACAGAGAAACACAGGCTGTCTAGGTCTTTTATTTTTGGTCTTTCTCTCCCTGTCTTTGGCTCTGCTGTCTCTGACTCAGTATGTCTGTCTCACACACACACACACACACACAAACACACACACACACACACTACCCCCCCCACCCCCACAGACGATGTATCACAATCCTACCATTCTCCCTGGTGATTCAGCACACGTCTCCAGGCTGTGTTGTTCCTGTTGTTCTTGTTGTGTGGGCTGGCTGTTATTCCCTGCTGAGAAAGAGACAGACACAGTTGAGTTGTCCTGACCTCTGGGGAATACGCTGGAAATCCACTGTGACACTGACCTTATGCTAGCCAGTCACATAACTCCACAGAGAAAGGATAAAGACAGGCACACACCCTGTGCTTTACTCCATGTGGTTCTTTCTGTAAACTAGGGCACCAGGGAGGGTTTCCTAAACTGGACAACTTGTTACAGCTGTGATTGATAATAATCTGCAATTTTTAAATTTTTAAAATTACATTAAGATATAAGGGGGAATCATAGCTATATTCATTCATATGCATGAGTTGATTTAAAACCGATGTTTAACCCTTTATCATGGTTGGTGTCTTGATGGATTTGTCCAGATTTGTGTGGCTTAATGCATTACTTTTCTGTTATCATTATATCATATATTAAGCATTAGTCAGTTCAATTAGACAGCACTTGAACCTTGTAAGAATCCTGGATCTCGCTGTCGCACCGTTCCTTTGGACAGAGATCTCAGAAATGCAGTGTAACCACTTAACATTTTGTATCTCCTTACGCCAAGGGGTGAAAAACGTTTTTATTGGCACACAAATACCAGATGAAGTATGCATTGCAAAATCGGAATGCTTCTATCCGAAAGAGTCACCTTACCTTGATCCTTAAACCCTAAATTACACTGTTATTAAAGTGCTTCCTCAGTAATTATGCAACGTACTGGTTGGATGCACATTTTCTGTCCAGCTGATTAGTTACGGCGTGGTGTTTTCACACCTCGTCTTCTGATCCAGGAAGTCATTTTCCTAATGACAGTCAAGCGTCGAACAGCTGTTGTGAACAGCCGAAGTCCTGTGGAAAAAACAAGGTGTTTTTGCGAGGAATATCCAGAATATTTCGATGTCTCAATTGCCATACCGGTGAAGGTGGTTTGTGCCTGGATCCAAGTTAAATCTAATGTTCCTGGAACAAATTGATGTTGATCTTCTGCTGTTGTCTGCTTGATAGACTATTGCGCAACACCCAACACTATTCCTTCTCACATATTTTCGAATGCAACAATGATTATAATATAAACGCAATGGCAAGGCCTAAAAATCTATATTCTTAAAGTGGTAATGGCCTACTTTTTTTAGGTGTTCTCTATTAGGCCCGATATGTACAATTATATAACATTGAGGTCCTTGAAAATTACAATTAAGTGCTTGAAAAAGTCTCTGAATGTCCTTGAATATGACTTGCTAATATCTGTATGAGCCCTGCTTAAAGGGTGTATTGTCCTTGGCCTATGCTGTTGTATAGGTGGAGTTATGGGCCAATTTGCATATGTTCACATTTATTCCCGAAAATTCCATGAAAATCCTTTATATTTTTGTTTCAAACCATTTTGACATTTTGACCCTGATGTCACAGGTTGGCGCCATACATGAATACATACTGTATACGGTATATACAGGGTCAATGTAACGATGTGCGCTGAGAGTCAGGATGCAAGTTCAGGTAGTGAGTGTTTTAATAAATACTGTATACGGTATATACAGGGTCAATGTAACGATGTGCGCTGAGAGTCAGGATGCAAGTTCAGGTAGTGAGTGTTTTAATAAATAATCACAACGTTAATACAAAATAAGACACCAACAACGCACAGACATGACACAGGAACAGAAACAATAACGCCTGGGGAAGGAACCAAAGGGAGTGACATATATAGGGAAGGTAACCAGGGAAGTGATGGAGTCCAGGTGAGTGTCATAATGCACGTAACAATGGTGACAGGTGTGCACCATAACGAGCAGCCTGGTGACCTAGAGGCCGGAGAGGGAGCACACGTGACAGTACCCCTCCCCGACACCGACTGAGATGACGATCAGGTGAGGACCGGTCACCTCTGCTAAGATGTGGGAACCTGCCGATCCAGCTGAGACGCGGGAACATGGCGACCTAGCTCGCCGGAGAGAGAGCATACGTGACAGTACCCCCTCCCCGGCGCGTTCGGCCCCAGCCGCAGGACGCCAACCACAGGGACGATCTCGGGGCTCAGGAGCGAACCGGTCGCCTCCACTGAGGCGCAGAAAACTGATGAACCGGCTGAGGCATGAGAGCCTGATGAGCCAGCTGAGACCTCCCTGGTTGCCTCGGCTGAGGCACGGGAACCTGTTCACCCAGCTGAGGCATGGGAGCCTATCGAACCCGCTGAGGCATGGGAGCCTATCGAACCCGCTGAGGCATGGGAGCCTATCGAACCCGCTGAGGCATGGCAGCCTGTCGAGCCAGCTGAGGCATGACAGCCTGTCGAGCCAGCTGAGGTATGGCAACCCGTAGAGCCAGCTGAGGCCTCCCAGGTAGCTCCGGTTCTGACACCAAGACCCAACATCACCTCTAAAACAAAAACACTCAAGTTCAGTAAGTGAGTGTTTTAATAAATAATCACAACGTAATACAAAATAAGAAACACCAACAACGCACAGACATGACACAGGAACAGAAACAATAACGCCTGGGGAAGGAACCAAAGGGAGTGACATATATAGGGAAGGTAACCAGGGAAGTGATGGAGTCCAGGTGAGTGTCATAATGCACGTAACGATGGTGACAGGTGTGTACCATAACGAGCAGCCTGGTGACCTAGAGGCCGGAGAGGGAGCACACGTGACAGTCAAATATGTCATTTGTTTTATTTTCACCCAGTGCATCAATGAATCATCATGATGCTTATAAAAGTATATCAAACATATTAAAACCACAACCAAAAACAATTACGTCATGCCTCATGATTTCATGCCTCTGATTTCTTGTGGCTTTGCCTTGTTGTTACACATACATTATTCTATATATATTCTATGTCCTGGAGAAACATTTGGCCCGTTTGGCCTGCGTGGGTCCAGGGCTGAAATGGATAAAAACATTATCTGGGGCTCGTTTGAGGCCGGGGCTAGGCGGCCTCGGCCAGAGATGCTCTGATCTGATGTGATTCCCGGCAGCGTTGTCAGACCGATATCACTGACTGGTGCTCTGAGAGAGGAGAAGATAGGGGGGGAAGCAAGGAGAGAGGGGGAGACGGTAGCATTGTCAGACTGATATCAGTGACTGGGAAGACGTTCTCAACCAGGAGGAGTCTGAAAGAGAAAAAACGAGAGGGAGGGAGAGAGGGGGAGGGGGTGGAGGGGAAGGAGATCAAGGCCTCTCAGACAATGGTGGGATAGTCTTTGACAGAGAGACAGAGAGAAGGGAGAGGAGAGAGAGAGAGATGGTACACGGACTGACAGGGCATGTTAGGGGTTTTATATAAGGCTATAGAGCCATTGTCTCCATTATTACTACTCTCCAGACTCAATCGTTGTGTTTCTAGAGCTTTACCCATAGAATGAATAGAAAGGGCATCTCCATTGGTGGACTGGCAGCCATTTTGAGTGGACCCATGAGTTTACCAGTCCATTGCCAGGGTTAAGGCGTCTGCATGCTTCCCAGCCGAAACCGTTTGTGCGTATCTCATGACGACATTTTGAGATGTTTTTGTCTCTTTTGGGAGCCGAAGTTCTACGCCATTTCATCCGTGGTTGGTCAATTGTAGGGATTCTTCAATAATGTCTTTGTTGTTGTTCAAGGAGAGACGACTCGTTTTCATTCACATTTTTTCATTGAGAAATACTGGACCAAACATCTTAGTTGGATGTTTGCACGGCTAAGATCTGGTCATCAAAAAACGTAAAAAAGCGTCACAGATTTCTTGAATTATCATAGATGAATTCGGACTATTTTGAGAAAGTGTATACTGGCTACGGCATCTCAAAATGGCCAAACAATACTATTGCTGCTTTTTTCTTGTTTTTCAAGCGAGGTCTTTTAAGAGATTATGTGTGCACACTCGTTGGGTTTGCCAAGCCGACTTCAGCTAGCCGCCAGCCGACCTGAAGCATGTCCTACGGCTTTAGAGCTTCCAGGTCTGTGCTATTCCTTCGTATTTGAATGACTTTTCCCACACATAAGGAACAATCCATATGAGTAATGGACTTCTTTTAGAGCACCAATCTTTTAGTACCTCATCTCCGTGAACTTTCAGAGATCTTCTCATGTTTATTTTTTTTGTGCAGGAGTAGAGTTCTGTCTGAGCAGTCAACGGAGAGGGGAGTCAGACACAAATTCCAACAAATTTAAATTGCACCGGTGACGTTTACATAATGTATCTCTGCCATGTTTTTCCCTTCCATCTCCTCTGCCGACACGGTCTTACTCTTCCTCTGTGATACACCAAAAAAACTTGATGAGGAAAAACACATTTAACTTGGAAAATCTTTCATCTTCATGTAATCGTCTTGCCGTAGCAGTCCCTCTCTCTCTCTCTCTCTCTCTCTCTCTCGCTCTCTCTCTCGTTCTCTCTCTCGTTCTCTCTTTCCCTTTCTCTCTCTCTCTCTCTCTCTCGCGCTCTCTCTCTCGTTCTCTCTCTCGTTCTCTCTCTCTCTCTCTTTCCCTCTCTCTCTCTCTCTCTCTCTCTCTCTCTCTCTCTCTCTCTCGTTCTCTCTCTCTCTCTCTCTCTCTCTCCTCTCCTCTCTCTCTCTCTCTCTCTCTCTCTCTCTCTCTCTCTCTCTCTCTCTCTCTCTCCCTCCCTCTCCCTCTCTCTCTCTCTCTCTCTCTCTCTCCCTCTCTCTCTCTCTCTCTCTCTCTCTCTCTCTCTCTCTCTCTCTCTCTCTCTCTCTCTCTCTCTCTCTCTCTCTCTCTCTCTCTCTCTCTCTCTCTCTCTCTCTCTCTCTCTCTCTCTCTCTCTCTCTCTCTCTCTCTCAATTCAATTCAATTCAATACAAGGGGCTTTATTGGAATGGGAAACACATGTTAACATTGCCAAAGCAAGTGAGGTAGATAATATACAGAAGTGAAATAAACAATAAAAATGTACAGTAAACAGTACACATACAGAAGTTTCAAAACAATAAAGACATTACAAATGTAATATTATGTATATATACAGTGATGTAACGATGTACAAATGGTTAAGGGTACACAAGGGAAAATAAATAAGCATAAATATGGGTTGTATTTAAAATGGTGTTTGTTCTTCACTCTCTCTCTCTCTTTCTCTCTCTCTCTCTCTCTCTCTCTCTCTCTCTCTCTCTCTCATTCTCTCTCTCGTTCTCTTTCTCTCTCATTCTCTCTCTCGTTCTCTTTCTCTCTCCCATTCCCTCTCTCTCGTTCTCTCTTTCTCTCTCTCTCTCTCTCTCTCTCTCTCTCTCTCTCTCTCTCTCTCTCTCTCTCTCTCTCTCTCTCTCTCTCTCTCTCTCTCTCGTTCTCTCTCTCTCTCTCTCTAAATGCAACCCTCTCTCTCGTTCTCTCTCTCTCTGTCTCTCTCTCGTTCTCTCGCTCTCTCTCTCTCTCTCTCTCTCTCTCTCTCTCTCTCTCTCTCTCTCTCTCTCTCTCTCTCTCTCTCTCTCTCTCTCTCTCTCTCTCTCTCTCTCTCGTTCTCTCTCTAAATGCAACCCTCTCTCTCGTTCTCTCTCTCTAAATGCAACCCTCTCTCTCGTTCTCTCTCTCAAAATGCAACCCTCTCTCTCGTTCTCTCTTTCTCTCTCTCTCACGTTCTCTCTCTCTCTCTCTCTCTCTCTCTCTCTCTCTCTCTCTCTCTCTCTCTCTCTCTCTCTCTCTCTCTCTCTCGTTCTCTCTCTCTAAATGCAACCCTCTCTCTCGCTCTCTCTCTCTCTAAATGCAACCCTCTCTCTTGTTCTCTCGTGCTCTTGTACTCTGTCTCGTTTTCTCTCTCTCTCACTCTCTCTCGTTTTCTCTTGCGCTTGATCTCTCGCGCTCTTGTTCTCTCTCTCTCGTTTCTCTCTCTCTCTCTCTCTCTCTCTCTCTCTCTCTCTCTCTCTCTCTCTCTCTCTCTCTCTCACGTTCTCTCTCTCACGTTCTCTCTCTCTCTCTCTCTCTCTCTCTCTCTCTCTCTCTCTCTCTCTCTCTCTCTCTCGTTCTCTCTCTCGTTTTCTCTCTCTAAATGCAACCCTCTCTCGTTCTCTCTCTCTCTCTCTGAATGCAACCCTCTCTCTCGTTCTCTCGCGCTCTTGTACTCTGTCTCGTTTTCTCTCTCTCTCTCTCACTCTCTCTCGTTCTCTCTTGCGCTCGATCTCTCGCGCTCTTGTTCTCTCTCTCTCTTCTCTCATTCTCTCTCTCCCATCACCATGTGTGTTCTGTAGTCCACTACAGTATTCAGTTACACACTCATGGAATTTCAGCCGAGTCAGATTGACAGTAGAGAGACATAATCGCATGGGGATGTACCTAGGAAAGGTCCCTACGGCACAAAGTGATCTGTTTAATACATGGAACTGACTGCATCAAAGCATGCTCCACATCATCTGCTGCTATCCTAACATAACGATGCTTACAGAATATAGAACATGTAACGCTATTAAACCAATGCAAATGGGTTGTGTTGACAATAACGTGTCCTTCGTGTGTGTGTGACCTCATCTAATTACACACAATACATCCCATCTCCGCGAAAAAGCATATGGACAGTATCATATCATCAACAGCCTGCATATGACACTGTATGAAATGTAGAGAAATGTATAATTCAGGAAATGTAGAAATTAATTTTTACCAACGTAAACGATCTTGTCAGACATGGCTGACGCACATCCTCCACAGTAACCTTGTCTAACTTCTCACTCAAATAATCTACAATCAAAACTGAACTGTGAAACTCACTGAAGTGCCAACATGAATACACAACAGTTTACCGATATGATAAAGCTCTACCGTTTAGGAGCGGTAGTGGGGTTTCTCTTGGGGTTAATTAGGTAGCTTTGGGGGTGCAATGCTGAGGATGTATGCATGTATTTTGCATCTCCCCACAGGTATTGGCACAATGCCTTAGTACAACCTTTAAAACGGGTTGATTATAAGTGTATTGCCTGCGGCAGGTAGATGAATAGAGGAGACGAGGAAGGAGGAGGGAGATAAATATAGCTAGCACACATCCAGGTATAAAGTCTTTCAACCCTGTAATTCTGAGCGATGTTAGAGTTTAGCATGTGTTGAATAGGGCCTACTGGGTTGCTTTTTTAATTATAGACTGCAACTATTCTTGTGACCTTTTTTATTTAACCAGGCAAGTCAATAATGAACAAATTCATACTTTTTTCATAGCTTTCATAGAGGGTGTGAGAGCACACTGGGTTTCCGCACACTGCTATTTTCATCACACCAGCAGGAGGTGGGGGCGGAGTGGGCCTCTCGTTGTTCAGCTAAACGCAATCAGACCAATCAAACCACCAGCCGTGTTCGCTGCCGAGGGGGATCTCGATCTGAGCTATAGGTGTAACTGCTCAACCTGTGGTTCACATTACAAAACACACAATATTACACACACACACACGCACGCACGCACGCACGCACGCACGCACGCACACACACACACACACACACACACACACACACACACACACACACACACACACACACACACACACACACACACACACACACACACACACACACACACTCCTGATCTGTTCTCCCGTTCAGCATCCCCTGCTACAGAGACAGAGCGATGGAAAGTTGGTTCATAAAACATGCGTGAGGTTGGGTTGGGAAAAAATGTTCTGTGTGGCCCGCGTGGCCCCTGACCGTGTTGCCGCGTGTTCCCTGACCATGTTGCCGCGTGTTCCCTGACCATGTTGCCGCGTGTTCCCTGACCATGTTGCTGCGTGGCCCCTGACCGTGTTGCTGCGTGGCCCCTGACCATGTTGCCGCGTGTTCCCTGACCATGTTGCCGCGTGGCCCCTGACCGTGTTGCCGCGTGCCCCCTGACCGTGTTGCCGCGTGGCCCCTGACCGTGTTGCCGCGTGGCCCCTGACCGTGTTGCCGCGTGTTCCCTGACCATGTTGCCGCGTGTTCCCTGACCATGTTGCCGTGTGAGTACACACACAGACATACTCACACATTGTAATATGATTCCGGGTGGGTTTATCCTTAGTCTTCTGTATAATGTGTTGTCCCACAGTGGGAAGCATGGATGTGGCCTATTGCTCAGTCTAATCCAGCATAAACATTCATCAGGCCCTGCTGTGTGGCTTTCCCCATAGACCACGACTTAACAAACAGGATCTAACACAGAGGTAATGCTAGGGGAATACACGCACGTGCGTGCGCACGTACATACACACACACACGGGGGCACACATGCTAGTCACAAAATGCGATTCAGATTCCCATGAATGGAGTTAAATCATAAAACAGTCATTTTCCTATTTCCATGTCCATTATACTCAGGCTTTTCTCTTGTTATTTAGGATCCGGCGTGTGTGCACGTGTGTATGATATCTATCTAGGTGTCAGCGTCCCAGCTCAGCGCACGGCGTGTTTTAATTGAATGGGCTGACGAAGCGGTTTGCGGTACGTTCATTTGCCGGGTTGACGAAACAGATGTAGCATTATGAAGTCATGGGATGGATCCAACCATCTGGCTGAGAGGAAAAGGAGGGAAGGAGTGGAGCCGGGGTATGTGAGGGATAAATGGAAAGGAGAGGAGAGTGTGAAAGAGGCGAGTTCACACTTAACATGCTCAATTAGGACACTTTTTAAATTGCCTTTCAATGGAATCAGAAGCAGGAATCCCGGAGTCCCCAGAAGGGAAGATTATGCTTTTGGGTAGGTAGTAATGGTTATGATTAAGTCAGGTGATTGGCGGAGAAGCTATGCCAATGGGTTATTAGTGTGGTTGCCAAGGAACTAGCTACTGTGTCAGTATGAAGGTGAGGTGTGAGAGGGAACATAGAAGATGATTCCAAGGTTGACTGCTGCCAAGCCCTTAGGCCACAGTACAGAGAGATGAGAACATTCTGGAAGTCCCTGAAGGGGAGCTAAGCCTGGCGACAGCTGGCAGGCTGCAGTGGAGGCGTCCACATTGCTGGGAACAGAGACCCATATGTCACTCAGTACCTTTCTCGGACACTGGACAGTATCTCACTCTCTACGGTATCTCCCTCTGTGGTTCCCTGTGGCTGGGTTGACAGGTACACCTGGAGGTGATTTCCTTGGCAGTACAATGGGTTAAACACCTTACAGGGAAGGATTGGTGTGGCTGTTGCACGGCATGTACAGGGCTTTGTAGCCAGCAGTGCGTGTCACGTACAAGGGGTATATATCCGATGTTATGAGGTGTCTTCACAGCATGTGCGAGACAGAGGTGATAGGGTTAGGTCACCTTCCCCCTCACTACACCAAATGAAAGCTGGCAAAGTGAATCCGTACTGTCTGTCGGTCCCCTCTTCGATTACCAGTGACAGATGAAGCTAAGGTGCAATTTAGCAGGAGAAAGGATGCCACGGGCTGGTGATGAATGCTGCCCTTACCCAAAGACCCCTCTAAATGTTATGAAGGGGCAAAGAGTGAGGGATGGCAAAAGGAGGGAAGGGCACATTCGCTGAAATGAACAGGCAACTGTGACCTATTTCAGACCCCAAAAAACACGGTATTTGACCTGTTAAAAAATAATAAGGCCATTTTTATGACAGTCCGGTATTTACCACCTTCTTGCTGGTCTTCGTCTCGATATAAAATGGACATGACTAGCCTAGAGAGTACATTGGATGATCTGCCTCAAGTTGAGCTGTTACCTCCTTTGTCTGCAACTTGTCATCTTGCATACGTACAATACAGACGTATCGTGCTGCTCTCCGGTAGAGCTGCAGGAGGCCATGCTGACCTTGTCTCTTGTGTCTGCTCTGTGTCTCTTTCACGCAAGACTTTGTAGTTGTGTAGAAATGATCCAACCGCTACGGGAGAAACGATGGCCATAATAATGAACGGCGTTCGTCAATCTGACTCCATTATCACGTGAATAAATTCAACAGGCCCTGTACGCCTCTGGAGAAATCTAGTCAAGGTAGCGAGCCTTACATCACCTCTCAGTATGACTATAATGAACATGTGTCTGACTTGCACCGTTACTCAATTATTAAGAGACTAGATACGAATAGTTCTCGCATTAATTTACTGAGGCAAGCAGGTCATAGATGTCAAGGTGGTACCTAAGCGTGTGTTATGTACTATAGTGTAATAACAACTATAAATCGACCTGCTAAACTATGAACGTATATAAGAATGACTCTGTAAAACGAGGAACACATTTACTCAGTTGAACTAACATAATGTATTAGTCACGAAATAATGAATTCTCAAATTACAGTGGACATGAAATACATACATTGCAGACTACTCAGAGTACATTGCTATTTTGATGAGCCTAAGACTTAACATGGTTCCAGATGTTTTCAGTTCAGAGTATTTAAAATATGTATATTTAACCTTTATCTAACTAGGCAAGTCAGTTAAGAACACATTCTTACTTGCATTGACGGCCTACCCTGGCCGTTGGGCCAAATGTGTGCCGCCCTATGGGACTCCCAATCACGGCCGGATGTGAAAAAGCACTGAGATGCAGTGCCTTAGACTGCTGCGCCACTCGGGAGCTGATCTCTAAGAAACAAAATATGTGTCTCTTATACACACAGGAGTTTGCTAATGCGTTCTCACAGTATGAACACTGTCCTTTTAACCAAATTCAAGCAGAAACTCACCCCCAACCTTAACATTTCTTTGCACTTTACTTTTAAAACCTATCGAACGGAAAACACACTAAGATTCTAACTCAATTTAAATGTCGCTCGTCTTTGAACTATCCGCCATCCGACCAACAGAACAGTGTCCCTGTAACAATAAATCCATAGCTCTTACAGTACAATGAAACAATAAATCCATAGCTCTTACAGTACAATGAAACAATAAATCCATAGCTCTTACAGTACAATGAAACAATAAATCCATAGCTCTTACAGTACAATGAAACAATAAATCCATAGCTCTTACAGTACAATGAAACAATAAATCCATAGCTCTTACAGTACAATGAAACAATAAATTCATAGCTCTTACAGTACAATGAAACAATAAATCCATAGCTCTTACAGTACAATGAAACAATAAATCCATAGCTCTTACAGTACAATGAAACAATAAATTCATAGCTCTTACAGTACAATGAAACAATAAATCCATAGCTCTTACAGTACAATGAAACAATAAATTCATAGCTCTTACAGTACAATGAAACAATAAATCCATAGCTCTTACAGTACAATGAAACAATAAATTCATAGCTCTTACAGTACAATTAAACAATAAATTCATAGCTCTTCATAAACTCTTGAAACAATTCAAACATGACAGTTTCATTCACACAGTAATGTTCACTTCGTCGATATTCCGTTTTCATCAGTCTTCCCACCTCTCCTGGCGTCAGTGACCCCAGGACTTCCGTGGGAACGTCTCTTCCTCTAGATGCACACAGATAAGGTGCGTTTGACCCCTGTGGTAGTCGACAGATGGTCAGCCATCCAAACAATGTCGTAAATTGTGAATGAGTCATCACACTGTGCTTCCACGCCAGCCAGTCGCCGATATAACCTTCTGTCATTCTTTCCCTACAACTTTGTGAGATCGATTGGACAAAGAGGGAATGGCTGGAGGATACATTACAGAACATGGATAGAGCTCTCAGTTATTACTGTATGTGTGAAGTCACCTCCTTTATCCAGAAGTGCTGGTACCTAGCCTACATTACCCATAGGACTCTGGTCAAAAGTAGTGCACTGTATAGGAAATAGGGTACCATTTGGGGATGTCACCATGGCACCACAGTTGCTCTGACACAGAAACAGTCTTGTTCCCTACTGTTTGTTACTCATGGTCCTATTCCTTAATGCACTTTTCTCCTGCTGTATTCGTGCCATGAGAATTAAGGGTGCAGGGTAGGATTCGGAGGTAGGATTCGGAGGTAGGATTCGGAGGTAGGATTCAGAGGTAGGATTCAGAGGTAGGATTCAGAGGTAGGATTCAGAGGTAGGATTCAGAGGTAGGATTCAGATAGACCCACGTCACATCATTGCAGCTTATCTCTGCAATAGTTCTGAAACCTGGCACAAAGTCAATATATGCAGGATGAATATTCTCTCAGAAAACACATGCCATCTCAGGGATATGCATATGCTATCTTAGAAATATTATCGAATGGAAAGCCTCTGAAGTTATATTGTCCCCACTATTGCAGGAGCCATTCCAGTGCATTAAAATAGGCTACATCCCAAATGGCACCCTATTCCTTAGTGCACTACTTATGACCAGAGCCTATGGGTCCTGGTCAAAAGAAGTGCACTATTTAGTGAATAGGGTGCCATTTGTGTGTGTGTGTGTGTGTGTGTGTGTGTGTGTGTGTGTGTGTGTGTGTGTGTGTGTGTGTGTGTGTGTGTGTGTGTGTGTGTGTGTGTGTGTGTGTGTGTGTGTGTGTGTGTGTGTGTGTGTGTGTGTGTGTGTGTGTGTGTGTGTGTGTGTGTGTTGGAGGACAGCCATATCTTCTGGGACTCATTATGTTCTTCTCCAGCTGTTCTTTCCTTTCTACTGTCTGAGAGAGAAGTGAGAGAAAAGAGAGAGAGAGATAAAAGGGAGAGAGAGAGACAAAAGAAGAGAGACAAGATGAGGAGGAGAGAGAGCGAGAGTCCAACTGTCCTCCATTGCAAATTAGGAATGCATATGCTTTCTGGCAAAACCAGAACATACAGTATACTGGATGGTAGACTTGACTTGCCACATGGCAAGAAATCATATGTAACTATTCAAAACAGCACACATCAACCAAGACTGAGTCCGGATGTGAATATTGATGCGAGAACCTAGAAATGTAATCTATCATTTAAAGAAACGTGACTAGCTTTTGATGCTGCAGACGTATGTGACACACAACACGGTCAGGGGCACACTTCATAAGTGCTTTATAATCACACACTAAATGTAGCAGTAAATAATGACACAACTTATGTATTTCTTATTTCCTTAAAGAATTGCATTTAGCCAAATTTGCCATTTCGGGAAGTGAAATCCGTTGTCTAATTTTGCTTCATTAAAAGCCCATCGTTGGGCGGAAGTCCAAAAATGAATCTGGAGTTTTTAACCCCCCTGCTGCTCAAGAGAAAATACTCTTTGATGTGCATGAAAGAGCGGATTCAACCATTTCTTTAGCTATTTCATTTGTTATCTATCTCGCCTTAGCAATTTGTGGATTTTCTCCATTCGCCTCCAGCTGCAAAGTGTGCGAATGGCAGGAAGCCACATGTTTCTGTTCTCTTACATTTATTTCTTTTTCATTTCATATTTCTCTCATTATTGATGGTGATGGCGGCAGAGGCAGGTGCGCTGGGGGTTTAGGGTTAGTGTTCTGCATTCTGGGTTTTGATTGGACTGGTGATGCATGATATTGTGGGCTAGTCATTTTGGGCCGCTTGGCTGCGATCTACATTTCTATTGGACCCAGCATCTGCCTCGCCGGTGTTGGGCTGGGATCAGGGAGAGATCTGGGTTTACACCTCTCAGAATGGTATCAGAGTGATATCTCCATTCAATGACCCATGACCTTTGGATTAAACTGGATTTCAAGTTCACGATCATTTTGGAGGAAAACCTGGTAATACTTTTACACTCAAAGCAATATGGAGGGATAACAACAACAAAAACAACAACACAACAGCCAAGTCATTGACAACTGGTAGTAATTGTATGCAATCATTCACTCACAATCTGGAGCCCCAGGTTGCTACCATTGATGCTACCATTGATGCTACCATTGTATTGTGTGTCTGGCTACTGTTTCTTTGTAGCCAAGGCGTTCGATTTTCTGTTAGATGAAAGGAAGCCGTTTTGGACAGAGTTTAAAAGCAGGTGGATGGTGGGGTTGATCAGTGGTATTTGTTTCCATTACATAGAGCTATTATAGCATATTGACATGTTGGGACAATAGCTTCGATTAGATGGATGCCGGCCAGGCACAGTGGCTGAGAGACAGATAGCACGGTGTAGTTTCCATCCAAATAACCAAGTCAGGTAACACACACACACACACAGAGAGAGTAAGAGACACACAAAGGATTCTGATGAATATAGAGTTGGGATCCTCTTGGGAAACAGCCACACACATGTAATCAACAATCAAAAACTCATCATTTGTCTCGAGCTCATAGAGGTCACGGTTAGAGAGCCCCAGCTGCTCTGTATTCTGTTTTGCTACTATGAACATAGCCATGTCATTGTGAACCAGGTGAAGCTGGCTGATGGGGTGTCTCTCACGGTCGTTTGGGAGAGCGAAGGGCCGTGCATTATTATGTCTCCGTCCCTGACTCCTATTCTCCACACTGTGGGTAGGGCCCGGGGAGCTCGGCAGGGTCTGGTGTTTTAGGGGCTGTGAGGTGGTACACTATAGGGCCAGGCAGGTCTCCCGTGATACAAGTCAGTGTTCGACGTCCATTCATGTCTGAGGATGTCTGGAGATTTTTTGTTATTTATTTCACCTTTATTTAACCAGTTAGGCTAGTTGAGAACAAGTTCTCATTTACAACTGTGACCTGGCCAAGATAAAGCAAAGCAGTGCGACAAAAACAACAACACAGAGTTGCATAAGGGTAAGGATAAACAAACGTACAGTCGATAACACAATAGAAAAATCTATATACAGTGTTTGCAAATCTAGTAAGATTAGGGAGGTAAGGCAATAAATAGGTCATAGTGACAAAATAATTACAATTTAGCATTAACATTGGAGTGATAGATGTGCAGATGATGATACCGGGGTGCAAAAGAGCAAAAATAAATAACAATATGGGGATGAGGTAGTTGGGTGTGCTATTTACAGATGGGCTGTGTACAGGTGCAATGATCGGTAAGCTGCTCTGACAGCAGATGCTTAAATTTAGTGAGGGAGATATAAGACTCCAGCTTCAGTAATTTTTGCAATTCGTTCCAGTCATTGGCAGCAGAGAACTGGAAGGAAAGGCGGCCAAAGGGGGAGTTGGCTTTGGGGAAGACCAGTGAAATATACATGCCGGAGCGCGTGCAGCGGAAACCGGCCTCTAGGGGCCACGTTGAGCTCTGTTACATTCAAATAGGTTCCGGTTGTGGACGGGGATGACGGACAAACGATGACGGTGGCACCTTATTCTGGGAGGACGGGCTTGTGGTAATGGCTCGAGCAGAGTAAGTGAAACGGTATCTAAAACATCAAATGCATGGTTTCCATGGTATGCATGTGTTCGATGCCCTTTCAGTCGAGCCGCTTCAGCCATTATTATGAGCCGCCCTCCCTTTAAGCAGCCTCCACTGATGACGGATGGGCGTAAGCATTTGCCTCTGGTGCCAAAGGTTGCATGTTTGAATCCAGTGAGAGGTGCAGTAGTTGATAGGGCAAGCGGTAGGAGCCTGGGTGTGAGACGGTGTAGTAAGGGTCTGGGTCTGTCCCCGTCACTCCACAGGTCGTCTGGGGTGACGCTGGGCCTATTTTCCACACAGTGACAAGGGCTGGGGTATAAAAGGGGATGGTGCGGTATGGGCTCAGTGTGTGAGTCACTCTCTGGTTACTCCACAGTTGTTCTGGTAGGAGCTGGGGTGTGAGGCGGTACGCCTCCACAGGTCGTTTGGGGTGACACCAGGCCTATTTTCCACATGGCTGGTCTTTGTTAGAGCCTTGCCAAGCATACAGATTTCTGGGATTGATTTGTGCCAGCCACACGATTATTACCATGCACACAAACACGCTGGCCAAACTTTATCAACAATCCCATTCTCTTCTCCGTCCTCCTCCTTCTTATACCTCTCTCTCCTCGCTCTTCTCTCTGTCGGAGCCTGGCTTGCAATGTTGAGTTGTCACAAGATAAGCATAATTATTGTCTGTTTTGAAATAGGGAGAGAGAAAAATGGAACAGTAGGGAAATGAGTTCTGGATATTTTCATACTTAAACTTACACTGAACAAAAATATAAACGCAACGTAACGTTTCGGTCCCGTGTTTCATACTCGCAAAAAGCGTATTTCTCTCAAATGTTGTGCACAAATTTGTTTACATTCCTGTTATGAGCATTTATTCTTTGCCAAGATAATCCATCCACTAGACAAGTCTGGCATATCAATACGCTAATCGAACAGCATGATCATTACACGGATGCACCTTGTGCTGGGGAGAGTAAAAGGCCACTCTAGAATGTGCCATTTTTTAACATGACATAATGCCACAGATGCCTCAAGTTCTGAGGGAGTGTGCAATTGGCCAAGTAACATGCTGACTGCAGGAATGTCCACCAGAGCTGTTGCCAGAGAATTTAATGTTAATTTAGGTCATTTTAGATCATTTGTCAGTATGTCCAATCGGCCTCACAACCGCAGACCCCGTATAACCACGCCAGCCCAGGACCTCCACATCTGGTTTCTTCACCTGCGGGATCGTCTGAGACCAGCCGCCCAGACAGCTGATGAAAACTGTGGGTTTGCACAACAAAAGAATTTCTGCACAAACTGTCAGTCTAAGGGAAGCTCATTTGCATGCTCGGGTTTTGACCTGATTGCAGTTCGGCGTCATAATTGACTTCAGTGGGAAAATGCCCACCTTCGATGGCCACTGGCACGCTCGAGAAATGTGCTCTTCACGGATGAATCCCGGTTTCAACTGTACCAGGCAGACAGTGTGCATGGGATTGTGTGGGCGAGCGGTTTGCTGATTGTCAATGTTGTGAACAGAGTGGCCCATGGTGGCGATGCACACTTCACGTATCAGCATGATAATGCACAGCTCCATGTTGCAAGGGTCTGGACACAAAGCTGACGCTGAAACTGTCCCAGTTCTTCCATGTCTTGCATACTCACCAGACATGCCACCATTGACCATGTTTGGAATGCTCTGGATCGACGTGTACGACGTCGTTCCCGCCAATATCCAGCCATTGACGAGGAGCGGGACAACATTCCACAGGCCACAATCAACAGCCTGTTCAACTCTATGTGAAGGAGATGCTCTGCATGAGGCAAATGGTGGTCACATCAGATACTGACTGACTGACTGACTGACTGACTGACTGACTGACTGAGTGACTGACTGACTGACTGACTGACTGACTGACTGACTGACTGACTGACTGACTGACTGACTGACTTACTGACTGACTGACTGGATTTCTGAACCATGCCCCTACGTTTTTTTTAAGGTACAGTTGAAGTCAGAAGTTTACATACACCTTAGCCAAATACATTTAAACTAAGTTTTTCACAATTCCTGACATCTAATCCTAGTAAAAATTCCCTGTCTTAGGTCAGTTAGGATCACCACGTCATTTTAAGAATGTGAAATGTCAGAATAATAGTAGAGACAATTATTTATTTCAGCTTTTATTTCTTTCATCGTGTTCCTCGTGGATCAGAAGTTTACATGGACTCAATTAGTATTTGGTAGCATTGCCTTTGATTGTTTAACATGGGTAAAATGTTTCGGGTAGCCTTCCACAAGCTTCCCACAATACGTTGGGTGAATTTTGGCCCATTCCTCCTGACAGAGCTGGTGTAACTGAGTCAGGTTTGTAGGCCTCCTTGCTCGCACATGTTTTTTTCAGTTCTGCCCACAAATGTTCCATAGGATTGCAGCAGTGGCTTCTTCCTTGCTGAGTGGCCTTTTAGGTTATGTCGATATAGCACTTGTTTTACTGTGAATATAGATACTTTTGTACCTGATTCCTCCAGCATCTTCACAAGGTCCTTTGCTATTGTTCTGGGATTGATTTGCACTTTTCGCACCAAAGTGCATTCATTTCTAGGAGACCGAACGCATCTCCCTCCTGAGCGGTATGACGGCTTCGTGGTCCTCCAATTGACTCAAATGATGTCAATTAGCCTATCAGAAGCTTCTAAAGCCATGACATTATTTTCTGGATTTTACCAAGCTGTTTAAAGGCACAGTCAACTTAGTGTATGTAAACTTTTCACCCACTGGAATTGTGTTAAAGTGAATTATAAGTGAAATAATCTGTCTGTAAACAATTGTCTAGATGTCCTAACCGACTTGCCAAAACTATAGTTTGTTAACAAGAAATTTGAGAAGTGGTTGATAAACAAGTTTTAATGACTCCAACCTAAGTGTATGTAAACTTCTGACTTCGACTGTATCTGTGACCAACAGATGCATATCTGTATTCCTAGAACACATGAATTCAATGGTTGGTCTGGAGGTCTGTCCATAATAAATAGATGCTCTGCTTTTTTGACACCACACTCCACAGTCATAAGGTCCAGTGCTGCAAGGAAAGACCTAGTTAAGCTGCAGCTGGCCCAGAACAGAGCAGCACGTCTTGCTCTTCGTTGTAATCAGGGGGCTCATGTTAACACTATGCATTTCAGTCCCTCTTGGCTAAGAGTTGAGGAAAGACTCACTTCGTCACTTCTGGTTTTCATAACAAACAAGTGAACGGCGAATCTGGTTCCCAAAAACAAACGAAGCAACACCTCACGGCACAACGCCTCTCCTCCATGTGACCTACTTGTTGTGTAAGTATTGACATATACGTGTAACTGATAGATACACAGACTACATGTTCATGTTTTTAAATGTATGATAGATACACACACAGACTACATGTTCATGTTTTTAAATGTATGATAGATACACACACAGACTGCATGTTCATGTTTTTAAATGTATGATAGATACACACACAGACTACATGTTCATGTTTTAAATGTATGATAGATACACACACACACAGACTACATGTTCATGTTTTAAATGTATGATAGATACACACACACAGACTACATGTTCATGTTTTTAAATGTATGATAGATACACACACACAGACTACATGTTCATGTTTTTAAATGTATGATAGATACACACACACAGACTACATGTTCATGTTTTAAATGTATGATAGATACACACACACAGACTGCATGTTCATGTTTTAAATGTATGATAGATACACACACAGACTACATGTTCATGTTTTTAAATGTATGATAGATACACACACACAGACTACATGTTCATGTTTTAAATGTATGATAGATACACACACACAGACTACATGTTCATGTTTTAAATGTATGATAGATACACACACACAGACTACATGTTCATGTTTTAAATGTATGATAGATACACACACACAGACTGCATGTTCATGTTTTTAAATGTATGATAGATACACACACACAGACTACATGTTCATGTTTTAAATGTATGATAGATACACACACACAGACTGCATGTTCATGTTTTAAATGTATGATAGATACACACACACAGACTGCATGTTCATGTTTTAAATGTATGATAGATACACACACAGACTACATGTTCATGTTTTTAAATGTATGATAGATACACACACACAGACTGCATGTTCATGTTTTAAATGTATGATAGATACACACACAGACTACATGTTCATGTTTTTAAATGTATGATAGATACACACACAGACTACATGTTCATGATACACACACACAGACTGCATGTTCATGTTTTAAATGTATGATAGATACACACACAGACTACATGTTCATGTTTTTAAATGTATGATAGATACACACACACAGACTACATGTTCATGTTTTAAATTTTAAATGTATGATAGATAGATACACACACAGACTACATGTTCATGTTTTAAATGTATGATAGATACACACACAGACTACATGTTCATGTTTTTAAATGTATGATAGATACACACACACAGACTACATGTTCATGTTTTTAAATGTATGATAGATACACACACACAGACTACATGTTCATGTTTTAAATGTATGATAGATACACACACACAGACTGCATGTTCATGTTTTAAATGTATGATAGATACACACACACAGACTGCATGTTCATGTTTTAAATGTATGATAGATACACACACAGACTGCATGTTCATGTTTTTAAATGTATGATAGATACACACACACAGACTGCATGTTCATGTTTTTAAATGTATGATAGATACACACACACAGACTACATGTTCATGTTTTTAAATGTATGATAGATACACACACACACAGACTGCATGTTCATGTTTTTAAATGTATGATAGATACACACACAGACTACATGTTCATGTTTTTAAATGTATGTAAATTGTCTTTTGTCGGTAATGTATTTTTTGTTATGTGTCAAACCCCATTGGCGACGACTAATGGAGATCCTAATAAATCTAATCTGAATAGGCATATATGGCAGGAGTAGCAGTATAGAACTACCATAGTACTAAGAACTACTGTTGTAGTATGTCTAGAGCTGGTAGTAGTAGCGTGGAATACTTGACCTCTCCATGACCTGGGGAGTCACGTCTCCTTTAGAGCAGCAGCAGTGAGTCTCCCAGTCCCTCCCTAACCACCATAGGCTGCCTTTTGAAACCAAAAGGTTGCAAGATCGAATCCCCAGCTGACAAGGTAAAAATCTGTCATTCTGCCCCTGAACAAGGCAGTTAACCCACTGTTCCTAGGCCGTCATTGAAAATAAGAATTTGTTCTTAACTGACTTGCCTAGTTAAATAAAGGTAAAAGAAAGTACTGACACAACTAATATCCCTAAGAGCACCAGGCAAGACGGGATATCCATAGAAGGTGTATTTTAAGAGCGCTGAGGATGGCAGATACTGCAGCTAGAGCACGGCATTTGCCTTTTCATTTTGCTAGATACAGAGCAGGCTCTGCTTCCCTCTCTCCATGCCTGGCTCCTAAAATTTGGTACAGAACAGATTCTGCCTCTCTCTCTCTCCCTGCTTGGCTCCTAAAATTTGAGACAGAACAGATTCTGCCTCTCTCTCTCCCTGCTTGGCTCCTAAAATTTGAGACAGAACAGATTCTGCCTCTCTCTCTCCCTGCTTGGCCCCTAAAATTTGAGACAGAACAGATTCTGCCTCTCTCTCTCTCCCTGCTTGGCTCCTAAAATTTGAGACAGAACAGATTCTGCCTCTCTCTCTCCCTGCTTGGCTCCTAAAATTTGAGACAGAACAGGCTCTGCTTCCCTCTCTCTCTGCCTGGCTCCTAAAGTTTGAGACAGAGCAGGTTTGATTTAGGGAGAGGAGGGTTGGTAATTCCAATGAAATATATCTCTCATCCTTCATTTTGTTCCTTTCTTCATCTCTAGTTTATCTTCAAAGCTGTGGTGTCTATGGGGGGATAAGGAATAATATCACTTCATTAGAGACATGTGTTTCTCCCATTTCAGTGCTGTTAGAAAAGTTATACACACACACACACACACACTTAGACACTGCTAAATAGAATACGGCAACACTCCAAATGAATCAGGCTCATAATTGTTTTCAATCCATCTGACTCCATGGTTACGTCACTTTCATCCACCCATGACTGTTCTGTTCTGTGCCATCAAAGCACTATGAAGCCAGAGCACTGCACTCCCTTTGTGCACGTTCTGTTGCTCTGATGGTTTAATGTGATCATGTTCCACTAACCACGATGCAAATTGAGCACTTGAATATCAACATAATCATGGCTGTGAATAAAGTCATTTGATTCATGCCGCTGCTCATCCCTTTACCCGTGGACTGTAGCCCTTCTGAGCTGTTATCTTTAGAGTCCCTTCACACGTTGTAGCGACCCATCTTGAAGGTAGATCCTTTTATTAAACTCCTTTTAAGTTTTGAACTGTGGTCCCACCAGCCCCTCCCTTCCCTTCCCTGTTCCTCTCACTCTCTCACTCTCTCTCGCTCTCTCTCCTGTGTACCAGTGCACCAACGTAACCCTTAGGAGGGAGGGAGAGAGAGAGAGAGATTCCTTCATTCTGGGTAGTGCGTTTATCAGAGGAGTGCAGCTTCTGTATATCTATGCAGAGGCCTATCTTAGGGCAGCAGCCCTCAGGAGAACAGCCCGGTGAAGAGTTGAAGAGTTCAGCCACGGGCTGGGACTCACCTCTCCTCTGCATTACACACACATGCGCGCACACACACACACACACTAATCCCTCACAGGGACCAACCAGCATCATACCGGCTATATTTCTGTACTTTGAAAGTTTACTCTTGAAAATGTGATTGCTGACATTCAATACATGTTGGGACTATATAAACAATACACTAATGAAAAAAGACATGTGTTTTGGTTTTATGATGTTATCTTCCTAATGTTCGATAAAACCATAACTAGAACATTGTGGCAATCTTGGGTAATGTTCTGGGAATGTTCCCGGTTTGCTGGGAACTTCTGTCTTGGGTGTGAGGTTAATGTAGTGTATACCAATGTCTTCTCAGCTTATTTCTATTGAGGATTAGCAACACCACAGCTGTGTCATCTCAGTCTTATCGTAAGTCTTTTCCATCCAGTACCCAATGTATGCTTAGATACTGTCACGACTTCTGCCGAAGTCGTTGCCTCTCCTTGTTCGGGCGGAGCTCGGCGGTCGACGTCACCGGTCTTCTAGCCATCATTGATCCATTTTTCATTTTCCATTGGTTTTGTCTTGTCTTCCCACACACCTGGTTTCAATCCCATTCATTACCTGTTGTGTATTTAACCCTCTGTTTCCCCTCATGTCTTTGTCAGAGATTGTTTTATTGTCAGTGTTGTTTTATGGTTGTATAGGTGCGCGATTTGTCCTCGTACCCGTGTTTATTTATGTATGTTCATATTAGTGTTTGGAGCATGTTAAGTGGGCATTTATTAAAGGACTCCATTTACACTCCGTTTGACTCTCCTGCGCCTGACTTCCCTACCACCTATACACACGACTCTGACAGATACATAGATAAATAACTGACTGTCTCAACATTATCTGATAAAGGGATCCTCCATTTTTCAGCGGATTTCAGGTAGTTTTGCTCCTTTAAAACCACTTCTGAATTAGAGAGAAAATAATTGTCCATTTCCATAGCCCATGGCAATGGCTTGGCATCTACAGCCCTTAGTAAACAGTGCCCGGTGTCTGTGAGGGAGGAGACAGGGGGCAAGAAAGAGAGGGAGGGAGGGATAGAGAGAGAGGGAGTGAAACAGAGAGAGACAGAGATTTTGTCTCGCAGTGAGAAAGAATGGGAGCTGTACAATCAATCTGTAATGGCAGAGGCATTCCCTCAGTCTTTGATGCCAGAGGCTTCCCCTTGTTCTGTGATGGCAGAGACTTCCGCTCAATCTGTGTGATTGGAGAAAGTGGGAGGATGGAGATGGACATATACTTGGCAAATGCATATGGTATCTGGCTGCGGGGAGAGGCTGGGAGAGACAGAGAACCATGACACGATTTATGCTAATAGCTCCATGAATACCAGCTGTATATATATATATTTTTTAACACATCAGAGCTTGTTTAGAAACATTGATGTGGACACACACACACACACACACACAGTGTTTGAACCTCTTCTATCAACGTTTCAAACATGATTGCAACTCTCTCTGTACACCCCCACTGTGCCTACTGCTTGAGGACGGACTTTGAATACGTGGTTTTTCACAAGCGCTCCAGTTGAATGGTGATTGCACAATCCTCTCCTAGGCCTGTTTTCATTTCTGCCACATAAATGATTGACCAAAAAACAAGCGGAGGACATGCAGGCAGAATTTATATTTTCAATGGAAGGAAACACTTAAGTGGGTGGCAACCCTTTTCCCATCTGAAAAATCACATTTTCAGTTAGTTTGGCCAATCAGAGCAGGCAGGTCACCCATGATACAAGTCAGTATAACAGTGAGCGGTTGTTCCCTTCAAGTAAGTGTCAGTTTTGCTAGGATGTTGTGGACAGGGAAGGCAGAGGGGCATAAAGCATGTACCTCTGATTCCAGCGAGAGCACGTTGTTTTTGCCATGTTTGTTTTAACCCTCCTGTTGTGTTCGTTTCATGTTAACTCATTCTGTGTTCCCGGTCCAAAATGACCACCCCATTATAACTGATTTTAAGTCCATAATAATACATATATTATCACCTAATGTTGTGTTATATCTTTTTTTATCAGCTTAAGTTCTTGTGAACATTACAAGTTTCAAACTTCTATTTGCTATTTATGGCCTGTAGGCCTCGTTGGCCTGAGCTCATACATCTGGTTTCTGAGTAAACCAGCGCTGCGAGAAAAGCACCTTCACTGTCAGTTTCCTGGCCTCTCTCCTCCTCACCAGTGTCATGATCAAAGATATGATCAAGAGCCTCGCATACAGAATATCATTTGGTCACTGTGCTGCCACAGGATGAATTGTGAGCAAGGCCTCAAAAAAAGATTTCTATACCAGAGCTGCGAGCCGATACATTGTTGAAACAAAGTTGCGATTGTTCATGAGAATGCCAACAGGTGTGGTTCCCGTGGGGGAAAGATTCTATTGGGGAAAGGTTCCAGTGGGGGTTGCCATGGAAGCCAAGAAGGGGAGTGAGGTGTGTGTTTGGGGGTCTGGGAGCGGAAGCGTGTCCCATCTGATGAATGTGCATGTGCCTGAACTCATTTTTATACACTAATTGTAGTCTCACCCATTCATCTCTAATGACCGGTCATTTTTGACCGGGAACACCACAGGTGTACAAAAGTGAAATAAAACACTCTAAATTTACTGAAAATCATCAAAGTGTCATTTGTGTGTTCAGATGTCCTGTGTGGACAAAGTCATGGAACCTTATGACAATCAGATTAAATTAACTACATTTTTCAGAGAGAATTTGTAAATCGGTCCAATTCGACCGGAACACAACAGGAGGGTTAAACCTAACCCTAACCATAACCATTTGGAGTTGATGCCTAACCTTAAGATTTCGGAGTTTATGCCTAAACTTAACCCTAGCCTTAAAAATGCTGAGTTAATACCTAACCTTAAACACTTTGAAATTAGACGGTTGGAACAACTTCGAAATTTGAAGTTTGAGAAACATGGATGAATCGCCAATTCTGGCGTGAGAATGTGAGAGCATGTTCATGAGAGAGTTCCAGGGAAAGATGGTTGAGGGGAGGACTGACTACATGGTTAGCACGCCAGGGGGGGGGTAGGATGTTTGGGAGTGTGCGTATGCGTGCGTCTGCATGCCTCTGTGTGCTTCTTTGTGTCTGTGCGCACGTGCGGTTGTGGGTTCTCAGAATGGCCCTCAAAGCATATTCCCAAACTCATCTCTCTCATCTAACTGAAGCCATCTAAAGCCGTCTGTGAGGTGAGTCTAGGGGGTCTCATTATGAAGTAGCACCGTTGGTTCTGTATGCCTGAGGATGGCTCAGAGAACACCACTGATGCTGTGCTTTAAGCCCATTAGCATGCTACATCTCCAGGCCCTGTCTTTATGTTTGGCCATGCCCTGAGGGAGATTACCAATGATGCAGATGGGCCTCAATGGGATACTCAGAAGGATGGATACATCCATTGGCCATAATTGGACATTGCTTTATTTATGAGACAATATCCTGGGATCTCTATCAAATGAGATATAGGGATAATGTAATCACTGTCAGCACATTATCAAGCAGAAACAAAGCTGTAACTCTGACTGCCATTGCGCTGCAATAGGGTGTGTGTGTGTGTGTGTGTGTGTGTGTGTGTGTGTGTGTGTGTGTGTGTGTGTGTGTGTGTGTGTGTGTGTGTGTGTGTGTGTGTGTGTGTGTGTGTGTGTGTGTGTGTGTGTGTGTGTGTGTGTGTGTGTGTGTGTGTGTTCATGGGGCGACAGTCAGCCACTTTACCCGGCTCTGCTAGTGGTTTTTCATTGCATAGATGGGAAATCTTTCATTTGAGGCCCATTTACTGTCAGGGAGCTTTATCCCTGTCATCTGTCTCGCCACAGTTTGTGCCCTCTGACTGGTAGTCAATAGTAGATCAGCTGTCCAAGATGGCTGCTCCATGGTCTGCCTGTTAGGAATAGAAGAATTTAATCTTCTCCAATTGCCAAAGCCCAGCAGGCCACTCCAGTCCAAGCCCTTCCAACCAGTTTCACTAGATGGATGCCGGTTTAATAAGAGTCATCAATGGAGATGGATTAGACTATTTACTAACGTCAGTTATTAGGGTTAAAATGTCCTCAACGTCAACTAATCTTAAATGATGACAAAGTTCCTTCCTGATTCCACTTCACCACTCCGGTACGGAATGAAAACACATCTTTGTATAACCATGGCAGCGATTCATGCCCCACTTTCCAAAATTACACTCCCAAATGTCCTGTTACGGTTTTGTGAGTGAAACCCTGTTTTGAGATAAATAAAAGCATCCGCAGGGTATTTGTTGGTACAAAGCGTCTGCGTTGTGGCTGTTAGGTGTGCTACGGATACACTGCTACCTCTGAATCATGTCATTCTGATATTTGACTTTATTCAGTGTCAGCAGGCCTCAGCTGTTAGTCAGAGAGAGACAGGCGGAGAGAGAGAATAAAATAACAAGAAGTTTTGAACCTGACCTCGATCAATACGCTATTGATTTGCTCGTTGGGCTTCATAGCTGGAGTTCGGACATTGGAAGTTAGCAGCTGAAGGACTTCCGTACGGAGATGCTGCAATGAATAGGATCTCTCTCAATCACCTTGTAACATCCACTGTTATTGTCTCTACAGCGCAAACTAACTGCGTATATACATTGTTTGTGCAGTCTGGACGTGTGAACTGTGCATATTATTGAAAGAAATACAAACTGCACACTGTCGATTGCTCTTCAAGTTTTACTGTGCAACGTTTCGACCCAAAGTTATTTTGTCAAGCTTAACCACCGCAAAAAAAAGTGTACATTGTATTCTATTCATATTTGTGAATGGAAACAGATACATTATCCTGCAGCATATTTGTCTGTGTGTTTGCATGCGGATGTGTCTGTTTGCGGTATGTTAACGTATTTCATATGAAGAGGTTTATGTTCGTTCTAACTCCCTGTTATGGTTAAAGTGGTTTATACCCCACGGACAGGCGTTTGATTTGACGTGACACATTGCTCAGCTATTTCTATACCCAGATCCTCGAGCGGTTCTGTTTTGTGTGAACACTGTAGGTGATGTTCAACATTTATGGTTTACAGAACCCATCTATGATTCAACCATGAGAGTCTCTCAGATGTAGAGGGAGCCTCCGCAGGGCATCAAGGCCTTCTGATTACACTTCAGCGCGCGCACGCGCGCACGCACACACGCACACATATACACACACACACACACGCACACACGCACACACGCACACACACACACACTCACACACACACACACACACACACACACACACACACACACACACACACACACACACACACACACACACACACACACACACACACACACACACACACACACACACACACACACACACACACACACACACACACACACACACAGAAACATATGGTAACACACAGTAACACACATGTATCCACATGCATGCACGCACATACACTCACACACACAGAAATGCATAAAAACACACACATACACACATACTTGAGCAGCTCTATATGCAACATGGGCATTTATTCAGGTCCATATTTACGCATCATTGTTATCTGGACAGTATGTACACACACTCCTATTGGACAGTTGTTTGGTGTGTACGATGTGTGGATAATCGCCTTTTACCGTTGGATCAGCACTTCGCCTCCACACTCAGTGTCTTCCTGTCATCTCTATGGGTCTCCTCTCCTCAGATTAGTGGAAGACGAAACCACTGCAGCTGGGAAAGAAAATGTAGCATTCCAGTGATCGTGCACTTGCACCCTACCTCTCCTTCCAGCCAATGTTTCCACCCATCCAATCTGTTTTAAATCCTTCAAGGGAAGTGTGTGAGTAGGGTAGAGAAGCGGGACACAGCCTGAGCCTTCGTGACTTCCTTCCTACGAGCTGAGATGTTGATAAAGTGAGAGCTCCATTTTTTTACCCAAGTGATTCTGCCTTTGAAGACAGATTACCCAGGATTAAACCAACAGGCTCAGTTTGATGGCAATGCCCTTTGGCATGGAGCAACATGGCATCTGAGGTAAAGCGGGGTGTCCTCATTTCTTTCCCTTCCCCTGCATCCCAAATGGCACCCTATATCCTACATAGTGCACTATTTCTCCCTTGTCCTTTCTTTCCAGTTCGACTAAGAACACTTTGTTGACAAGCTGTTCTCAGCAGTCGTAACCAAGTCTCACGCTGGTAGCAGTCATGATAGAATATTTATATAAATGTACCCTCTTTTCCCTTTCAATGTTTCAATGTGTTTTTTGATTTTTTTTCTACACAGGGTTATTTTGTGAACCACGTTTTATGTCTTTGGCAGGGAACAAATGTCATCTCAGGATAGAGGGTTGTGCTCGTTTTTTCCCCTCTCCTCCAGTCTTTCCCCTCTCCTCAAGTCTTTTCAGTTTAACTAGGGACACTACAGTGGCCACCGTAGAAACACGCTGTGCAATCCCCTTTCAATGTTTACATTGCCCAGGGAGCAAATGTCATCTGAGGAGAAAAGATGGGTGTCCACATTTTCCCCCATCTCTTCTATAGTCTTTCATTTCAACTACAAACATTTTTTTAGCAGGCTATTCTCACCAGCCATAACCAACTCTCAGGCTAGTAGCTGTCATGATAGAATATTGACAAGCTAACCCATATTCATCTTTCAGGGACCTTTTAGACAGAGATAATGATCACAAAATAATATAGTCAGCAGCAATAATGAGCATTAAATTATACTATTTTAACTGTATGTGCTTATCAAAATAAATTGTATTTGTCACATGCGCAGAATAAAACAGGTATAGGCCTTATAGTGAAATGCTTACTTACAATCCCTTAACCAACAATGCAGTAGCGAGGCTACAGTTTAAGTCAGAAGTTTACATACATCTTAGCCAAATCCATTTAAACTCAGTTTTTCACAATTCTTGACATTGAATCCTAGTAACAATGTTCTGTCTTAGGTCAGTTATGATGTCAGAATAATAGTAGAGTGATTTATTTCAGATTTGATTTCTTTCATCACACTCCCAGTGGGTCAGAAGTTTACATACACTCAATTAGTATTTGGTAGCATTAACTTTAAATTGTTTAACTTGGGTCAAACATTTCTGGGAAGCTTTCACAAGCTTCCCACAATAAGTTGGGTGACTTTTGACCCATTCCTCCTGGCAGAGCTGGTGTAACTGAGTCAGGTTTGTAGGCCTCCTTGCTCACACATGCTTTTTCAGTTCTGCTCACAAATGTTCTATAGGATTGAGGTCAGGGCTTTGTGATGGCCACTCCAATACCCTGACTTTGTTGTCCTTAACCTCTTGCTTCTACCTGGCACGCAGGCGTCCCATCTAGAGCTCTGGAAATGCAAATGCGCTACGCTAAATGCTAATAGTATTAGTTGAAACTCAAACGTTCATTAAAATACACATGCAGGGTGTTGAATTAAAGCTACACTCGTTGTGAATACGGGCAACAAGTCAGATTTCTAAAATGTTTTACGGCGAAAACATAGCACATATTTATGTCAAACCACCACCGCAGACATAGCTCATTAGCATAGCCAAGTAGGAAAAAATATGCAATCAACAAACGCAGGATTAAAAAAAAAATCATTTCACTAACCTTTTGAAATCTTCATCAGATGACAGTAATATAACATTTTACACAGTACAATCATTTTTTTCAATAATCTGCAATATATATCCATAAATCTCTGTTTACAATGACGCATCGTTCACAAAATGCTACTAAAATGTCCTGAGAAATGAAATAGCTCCGGCAGATAACGTCAGCTAACAAGGAATACACATCATAAACTTTGACTAAATATGCATGTTTTACATATGTATAGGAAGATACACTTCTTCTAAATGCAAACGCTGTGTTACATTTATTTTTAACGTTACAGTTTGCGTTTACTAGGCTATACTAGGAGTCGGCGCTCCAAATGTATCATTATGCCTCCTCTATCTTGGAGTCGACAGAAACCCAAGATTAACACATAAATATTCCCTTACATTTGCTGTTCTTCCATCAAAAGACCTGGAAGGGATTATACTTACCAAAACAGCGTTTAGTTTTCAAGTCTGCGTCTTTCGGTTCTCAAAATAGCCACTTTTCGATCGAAATGTAGGCAAAATTCAAGTGGATGCGCACCAAAACGTCGAAATTATATATTATATGTCGAGTAAACTTGTCAAACTATGTTCATAATTACGCTTTAACATGTTATAAAGGTGTACAGCAATTGTGAGGACGAAGCGAAACACACACGTCTTGTAATTGATCCTGAAGAAAAGAGAGAGCGGGAGCAGAGCGCGCATAAACGTACACTTTTTTTTCGCGTGACCGAGACCTTTCGGCACGCTCAACGTCTTGTGAGCGCGCGATTCACACATGAGAAGCCCCATTGAAAGCAGGCTTCGCGCTGAACACGTAGGAACTGTTCCCAGAGCGGTAGTTGTTTGGGAAGGCGTTTAAGATGACGTCAAAGTTGGGCCAACTTTTTCCATGACAAGAGAGATTTTGGGAGAATGCATGCCCTGAGACTTCTGCTTTACATAGAGACCAAATTTAAACGGTTTTAGAAGCTTTAGAGTGTTTTCTATTCAATAATATTTTTTTATATGCATATATTAGCAACTTTTGACAAAAATGTCTCCTGTTTTATATGGGTACCCAATTCCTCCATTAGGGGCAGTAAACAGGGCTAGGCTTAAGAGGTTAAGCCATTTTGCCACAGCTTTGGAAGTATGCTTGGGGTCATTGTCCATTTGGAAGACCCATTTATGACCAAGCTTTAACTGATGTCTTGAGATGTTGCTTCAATATATCCACATAAGTTTCCCTCTCATGATGCCATCTATTTTGTGAAGTGCACCAGTCATTCCTGCAGCAAAGCACCCCACAACATGATGCTGCCACCCCTGTGCTTCATGGTTGGGAAGGTGTTCTTCGGCTTGCAAGCATCCCCCTTTTTCCTCCAAACATAATGATTGTCATTATGGCCAAACAGTTATATTTTTGTTTCATCAGACTAGAGGACATTTCTCCAAAAAGTACGATCTTTGTCCCCATGTGCAGTTGCAAACCGTAGTCTGGCTTTTTTTATGGCGGTTTTGGAGCAGTGGCTTCTACCTTGCTGAGCGGCCTTTCAGGTTATGTCGATATAGGACCCCGTTTTACTGTGGATATAGATACTTTTGTATCTGTTTCCTCCAGAATCTTCACAAGGTTCTTTACTGTAGTTCTGGGAATGATTTGAACTTGATCTCTAGGAGACAGAACACGTCTCCTTCCTGAGCGGTATGACGGCTACGTGGTCCCATGGTATTTATACTTGCGTACTATTGTTTGTACAGATGAACGTGGTACCTTCAGGCATTTGGAAATTGCTACCAAGGATGAACCAGACTTGTGGAGGTCTACAATTTGTCTGACTAGCTGATTTTTTTTGATTTCCCCATGATGTCAAGCAAAGAGGCACTGAGTGTGAAGGTAGGTTTGAAATACATCCACAGGTACACCTCCAATTGACTCAAATTATGTCAATTAGCCTATCAGAAGCTTTTAAAGCCATGACATCATTTTCTGGAATTTCCCAAGCTGTCTAAAGGCACAGTCAACTTAGTGTATGTAAACCTTTCACCCACTGGAATTGTGTTAAAGTGAATTATAAGTGAAATAATCTGTCTGCAAGCAATTGTTGGAAAAATGACTTGTGTCTGGCACAAAGTAGATGTCCTAACCGACTTGCCAAAACTATAGTTAGTTAACCTCTCTGGGATATGTGGGACGTGGCCAAAAGCCAGGGCAAATGCAGAACGCCATATTCAAATAAATTACTATAAAAATCAAACTTACATTAAATCACACATGCAAGATAGCAAATTAAAGCTACACGTGTTGTGAATCCAGCCAACATGTCAGATTTCAAAAAGGCTTTTCGGGGAAAGCAAACGATGCTATTATCTGAGTATAGCACCTCCGTAAACAAAGAGAGAAAAGCATATTTCAACCCTGCAGGTGTGACACAAAACGCAGAAATAAAAATATAATTCATGCCTTACCTTTGACGAGCTTATTTTGTTGGCACTCCAATATGTCCCATAAACATCACAAATTGTCCTTTTGTTTGATTAATTCCGTCGATATATATCCAAAATGTCCATTTATTTGGTGCGTTTGATCAAGAAAAACACCGGTTCCAACTTGCGCAACGTGACTACAAAATATCTCAAAAGTTACCTGTAAACTTTGCCAAAACATTTCAAACTACTTTTGTAATACAACTTGAGGTATTTTTTTTACGTAAATAATAGATACAATTGAAGACGGGATGATCTATGTTCAATACCGAAGGAAAATAAACTGTAGCTAGCTTTGTGGTCACGCACCTCTATCTAACAGTACACTACAAGTGACCCTTGTTCTGAACAGGGCTACTTCTTCATTACACAAAGGAAAAACCTCAACCAATTTCTAAAGACTGGTGACATCCAGTGGAAGCGGTAGGAACTGCAAGAAGGTTGCCTTAGAAATCTGTATTCCCAATGAAACCCCATTGAAAAGAGAGTGACCTCAACAACAACAAAAATCTGAATGGTTTGTCCACGGGGTTTCACCTGCTAAATAAGTTCTGTTATACTCACAGACATGATTCAAACAGTTGTAGAAACGTCAGAGTGTTTTCTATCCAAATTCTATCCTATTAATAATATGCATATCTTATCTTCTGGGGATGAGTAGCAGGCAGTTGAATTTGGGCATGCATTTCATCCGGACGTGAAAATACTGCCCCCTGTCACCAAGAAGTTTTTATACAAAAATGATATTTTGGGAAAAAATGAACTTTGGCTGTCTACCTGGGAGTCTCGTGAGTGAAAACATCCAAAGTTAATCAAAGGTAAACGATTTAATTTGATTGCTTTTCTGATTTCCGTGACAAGTTTGCCTGCTGCTAGCAAGGCATATGCTATGCTAGGCTATGATAAACATAAATGAAAATGAAAATAACAAGTGAATATATTGGAACACAGCTTAGCCTTTTGTTAAATCACCCTGTCATCTCAGATTTTCAAAATATGCTTTACAGCCAAAGCTAGACAAACATTTGTGTAAGTTTATCATAGACTAGCATAGCATTGTGCCTTGCTAGCAGCAGGCAACCTTGTCACGAAAATCAGAAAAGCAATCAAATTAAATCGTTTACCTTTGATGAATTTCGGATGTTTTCACCCACGAGACTCCCAGGTAGATAGCCATTTTTTCTCAAAATATTATTTTTGTAGGCGAAATAGCTCCATTTGTTCTTCACGTTTGGCTGAGAAATCGCCTGGAGATTGCAGCCACGAAAACGGCGGAAAATATTCTAAATTAACTCCATAATATCGACAGAAACATGGCAAACGTTGTTTATAATCAATCCTCAAGGTGTTTTTCTAATATCTATTCGATAATATATCCGTCAGGACAATTTGTTTTTCAGTAGGACCGATTGGAGTAATGGCTACCTCTGTATTTTACGTGAGAGTCACCCTGGGAGCCATCAGGTGACCACTTACGCAATGTAGCCGCATACAGCTATTCTTCAACATAAATGCGTAAAACTACGTCACAATGCTGTAGACACCTTGGTGAATACATAGAAAGCATAAGCTCGTTGATATGACAATCACAGCTCAATAGGGAGTTATTGGAACGCAGCGCTTTCAAAATATGGGGCACTTCCGGATTGGAATTTTCTCAGGCTTTCGCCTGCAACATCAGTTCTATTATACTCACAGACAATATCTTTACAGTTTTGGAAACGGTAGAGTGTTTTCTATCCAAAGCGGTCAATTATATGCACATTCTAGCATCTTGTCCTGACAAAATATCCTGTTTAAAACGGGAACGTTTTTTTTTCCAAAAATGAAAATACTGCCCCCAAGTACCAACAGGTTAAAGAAGGTCTGTGAGAGGTCAACAGGTCTGTGAGAGCCAGAAATCTTGCTTGTATCTAGGTGACCAAATACTTATTTTCCACCATAATTTGCAAATAAATTCATAAAAAATCCTACAATGTGATTTTCTGGATTATTTTTTCTAATTTTGTCTGTCATAGTTGAAGTGTACCTATGACGAAAATTACAGGCCTCTCTAATCTTTTTAAGTGGGAGACCTTGCACAATTGGTGGCTGACTAAATACTTTTTTTGCCCCACTGTATATGGATATCCTAGCTTCTGGGCCTGAGTAGTAGGCAGTTTATTTCGGGCACGCATTTCCTCCAAAATTCCAAATGCTGCCCCTACCCTAGTGGAGTTAATGACTCCAACCTAAGTGTATGTAAACTTCTGACTTCAACTGTATATAGAAGGGGTATCGGTACAGAGTCAATGTGCGGGGGCAACGGTTAGTCAAAGTAATTGAGGTCAAATCTACATGTTATTAGAGTTAAAGTAACTATGCATAGATAATAAACAGAGTACCCACAGTGTAAAAGAGTGTGGGGGGGGGGGGGGGCAATGCAGATAGTCTGGGTAGGACGAGCAGTTGCCATACCAGGCAGTGATGCAACCAGTGAGGATGCTCTCGATGGTGCAGCTGTAGAACATTTTGAGGATCTGAGAACCCAGGCCAAATCCTTTCAGTCTCCTGAGTGAGAATAGGTTTTGTCATGCCCTCTTCATGACTGTCTTGGTGTCATTGGACCATGATAGTTTAATGGTGATGTGGACACCAAGGGACCTGAAGCTCTCAACCTGCTTCACCACAGCCCCGTCGTTGAGAATGTGGGCGTGCTCGGTCCTCCTTTCCTGTAGTTCACAATCATTTGTCATGATCACGTTAAGGGATAGGATGTTATCCTGGCACCTCACGGCCAGGTCTCTGACCTCCCTATAGGCTGTCTCATCGTTGTCGGTGATCAGGCCAACCACTGTTGTCAGCGGCAAATGTAATGATACTGTTGAAGTCGTGCCTGGCCATGCAGTCATGAGTGAACAGGGAGTACAGGAGGGGACTGAGCATACACACCTGAGGGGCCCTCGTGTTGAGGATCAGGTTGGCGAATGTGTTGTTACCTACCCTTACCACCTGGGGGCGGCCCGTGAGGAAGTCCAGGATCCAGTTGCAGAGGGAGGTGTTTAGTCCCAGAGTCCTTAGCTTAGTGATGAGCTACGCGGATGCTATGATGTTGAATGCTAAGCTGTAGTCAATGAACAGCATTCTCACATGGGTGTTCCTTTTATCCAGGTGTGAAAGAGCAGTATGGAGTGCAATAGAGATTGCATCATCTGTGGATCTGTTGGGACGGTATGTGAATTAGGGTGTGCCTAGGGTTTCTGGGATAATGGTGTTGATGTGAGCCTATGGCCAGCTTTTCAAAGCACTTCATGGCTACAGATGTGAGTGCTACGGGTCAGTAGTCATTTAGGCAGATTACCTTAGTGTTCTCGGGCACAGGGACTGCTTGACGTGTTGGTATTACAGACTCAGTCAGGGACGGTTTAAAAATGTCAGTGAAGACACTTGCCAGTTTGGTCAGCGCATGCTCGGAGCTTATCTTATGTTTACTGTATATTAAATAGCTATATTTAATGTGACAACGCCCGCTCTTATTCACCAGATTGTATAACGGTGAAATGAACACCGGATGTGGTATTTTCAGAACGTCTGCTACGCTTGTTGCATATGTGCTAACATCTGCAAATCATCCCATCACTCCATTTATCCTCGCACCATTACATCCATTTGCCCCCCCCCCCCTTCCCGCTCTCTTTCTCTCGCTCACATAATTCTAAATCTGGGCCAAAGTAATTAAACGCCATTCTCCTCCACCATTAGGCAGATAATTAAGTAGGAGGTGTTTGTGTCTGTGTGTGTGTGTGTGTGTGTGTGTGTGTGTGTGTGTGTGTGTGTGTGTGTGTGTGCTCCTCTCATTGCTCAGTCTAACGAGAGGTACGACTCTCATCTCATGGCTCGGAGAGGCTACGCAAAATAGCTGTTAGATACCTTGCCTTGCGTCAACCCTCCCCAGATACATCTGGATGGATAGTGATCTCTGTGTGTGTGTGTGTGTGTGTGTGTGTGTGTGTGTGTGTGTGTGTGTGTGTGTGTGTGTGTGTGTGTGTGTGTGTGTGTGTGTGTGTGTGTGTGTGTGTGTGTGTGTGTGTGTGTGTGTGTGTGTGTGTGTGTGTGTGTGTGTGTGTGTGTGTGTGTGTGTGTGTGTGTGTGGAATGGATAGTGATCTCTCTCTGAGGCAAGGGAAATTAAAATGGCTGCTGTGTTGAGTGAATGGTATCATTAACAGAGTCCCTGTAACAAGGCATCAGCAACACATTAGGTATGAATGAGATAAGTGATGTTTTGTTTTACTGAGGTGAACTCTCTGTGGTGTTTGGATTTGGGTAAATAAGTATTTCAGTGATTGTGTGTTGCAAATGGCATCCTATTCCCCACTACTGTTGTGAAAAAACATAGTGCACTATATAGTGAATAGGGTGCCATTTGGGATGCAACCATAGTCTCCATTGTACAGTCTCATGATAACTCATAATGATACTATTAGTTAGTTGATATGGATATTTTCCAGGAAAGCAGGATGCTGTTTGAAGTACTGTTGACATCTTAGGCTGGCAAAATGTTTATGGCACTTGTGCATAGCTTTTAGCATTTTATTCCGTTCATAGCTGTACTACTTCAGAAGCATACGGCATGTAGTACATGTACATTTAAATTAAACATTGTCACAGAAAATGAATTAATTTGACGTCAGTCCCACCCTCCTCGTTGCAAATCCCAATACAACTCCCAATATAGACTGCTTTGGTTCTCATGAAAGGATCCTATAAGGGATTATTAGGAGTTTACGGTGATATTGAAAATGGTGTTAAGTAACATGATTTCAAATCCTATTAACTGTACTGTATATGGGATCAACAACTAGCTCTCACACTCTCCCTTCAGAATTAGACGTTCATCCATGCTTCTCAAACGTCACATTTTGAAGTGTTTAAGGCTTAGGAATTAACTCAGAATTTTTAAGGTTAGTGTTAAGTTTAGTCATCAACTCTGAAATGTTAAGGTTAGGCATCAATTCCAAATGGTTAGGGTTTGGGATAGGCTTAAAACAAACATCTAAAAAATGTCTTTCTAAGGCTGGGATCAGAGGTAGATCCTTACGCCCAGCTGCCATCCCCAACACTCGAGAAAAACTGAAATTAACCTGAGGGTAACAGCGCTCACTGTTGCCCCTAGAGGCCTTTTTCCACGTCATCTCCCGACATCCTCAGACATGGATGGACGTCGAATATTGACTTGTATAAAGGGTGACCTGGCTGAGGATCAAACAGGGGCTATGTCATAGAGAGAAATTAAATGCAGAGATACATGTTATCTTGTGAGCTAAAGGACTTATGTAATATCATACAGTGGGTATAGCATCGAGATTATTACGTGATTTAAATAAAGAGATCAATTGTGTATATATATATATATATATATATATATATATATACTACTGTTCAAAAGTTTTGGTTCACTTAGAAATGTCCTTGTTTTTTAAATTAAAGCTCATTTTATGTCCATCAAAATAACATCAAATTGATCCGAAATACAGTGTAGACATTGTTCATGTTGTAAATTACTATTTTAGCTGGAAATGGCAGAATTTGTTTGTACATCCTACTGTATGTAGATATTCCATTAGAGGCCCATTATCAGCAACCATCACTCCTGTGTTCCAATGGCACGTTATGTTTGCTAATCCAAGTTTATAATTTTAAAAGGCTAATTGATCATTAGAAAACTGTTGTCTGATTAAAGAAGCAATAAAACTGGCCTTCTTTAGAATAGTTGGGTGTCTGGAGCATCAGCATTTGTGGATCCATTACAGGCTCAAAATGGCCAGAAACAAATCACTTTCTCCTGAAACTCGTCAATCTATTCTTGTTCTCAGAAATGTTGGTTCTTCCATGTGAGAAATTGTCAAGAAACTGAAGATATTGTACAACTGTGTACTACTCCCTTAACAGAACAGTGCAAACTGTCTCTAACCAGAATAGGAAGAGGAGTGGGAGGCCCCGGTGCAAAACTGAGCAAGAGGACATTTGAGTGTCTAGTTTGAGAACAGATGCCTCACAAGTCCTCAACTGGCAGCTTCATTAAATAGTACCCGCAAAACACCAGTCTCAATGTCAACAGTGAAAAGGTGACTCCGGGATGCTGGCAGAGTTGTAAAGAAAAAGCCATATATCAGACTGGCCAATAAAAAGAAAAGATTAAGATGGGCAAAAGAACACAGACACTGGACAGAGATATATATTTTTCTTTGCAACTCTGCCTAGGAGGCAAGCATCACGGAGTCGCCTATTCATATATATATATATATATATATATATATATATATATATATATATATATATATATATATATATATATATATATATATATATATATATATATATGTATATATGGGCTAAATACTTCTTCTCTGGTGGAATGTAAGATAAAATTATTCTGTGATAGTGTACTCAACAGAGCTGGTCATGGGTGCACCTCAGCCACGCTCAAGGTCGTAAACGATATCTTAACCGCCATCGATAAGAAACAATTCCGTGCAGCCGTATTCATTGACCTGGCCAAGACTTTCGACTCTATCAATCATCACATCCTCATCGGCAGACTCGATAGCCTTGGTTTCTCAAATGATTGCCTCGCCTGGTTCACCAACTACAGTGCCTTGCGAAAGTATTCGGCCCCCTTGAACTTTGCGACCTTTTGCCACATTTCAGGCTTCAAACATAAAGATATAAAACTGGATTTTTTTGTCAACAACCAGTGGGACACAATCATGAAGTGGAACGACATTTATTGGATATTTCAAACTTTTTTAACAAATCAAAAACTGAAAAATTGGGCGTGCAAAATTATTCAGCCCCTTTACTTTCAGTGCAGCAAACTCTCTCCAGAATTCAGTGAGGCACTGTACTTCTCTGATAGAGTTCTGTGTGTCAAATCGGAGTGACTGTTGTCCGGACCCCTGGCAGTTTCTATGGGGGTGCCACAGGGCTCAATTCTTGGACCGACTCTCTTCTCTGTATACAACAATGATGTCGCTCTTGCTGCTGGTGATCCACCTCTACGCAGACGAAACCATTCTGTATACTTCTGGCCCTTCTTTGGACACTGTGTTAATTAACAACCCCCCAGATGAGCTTCAATGCCATACAACTTTCCTTCTGTGGCCTCTAAATGCTCTTGAATACAAGTAAAACTAAATGTGTGCTCTTCAACCATTCGCTGCCTGCCCCTGCCCTCCCGTCCAACATCACTACTCTGGACGGTTCAGACTTAGAATATGTAGACAACTACAAATACCTAGGTGTCTGGTTAGACTGTAAACTCTCCTTCCAGACTCACATCAAACATCTCCAATCCAAAGTTAAATCTAGAATTGGCTTCCTATTTCACGACAAAGCATCCTTCACTCATGCTGCCAAACATACCCTTGTAAAACTGACCATCCTACCGATCCTCGACTTCGGCGATGTCATTTACAAAATAGCCTCCAAAAAACCTACTCGTACATTGGATGCAGTATATCACAGTGCCATCCGTTTTGTCACCAAAGCCCCATATACTACCCACCACTGCGACTTGTACGCTCTCGTTGGCTGTCCCTCGCTTCATACTCATCGCCAAACCCACTGGCTCCAGGTCATCTACAAGACCCTGCTAGGTAAAGTCCCCCCTTATCTCAGCTCGCTGGTCACCATAGCAGCACCCACCTGTAGCACACGCACCAGCAGGTATATCTCTCTGGTCACCCCCAAAACCAATTCTTCCTTTGGCCGCCTCTCCTTCCAGTTCACTGCTGCCAACGACTGGAACAAACTACAAAAATCTCTGAAACTGGAAACATTTATCTCCCTCACTAGCTTTAAGCACCAGCTGTCAGAGTAGCTCACAGATTACTGCACCTGTACATAGCCCATCTATAATTTAGCCCAAAACAACTACCTCTCCCCCTACTGTATTTATTTATTTTGGTACTTTGCAACCCATTATTTCTATCTCTACCTTGCACATTCTCCCACTGCAAATCTACCATTCCAGTGTTTTACTTGCTAAATTAAACTTCTCCACCATGGCCTTTTTTTGTTGCCTTTACCTCCCTTATCTCACCTCACTTGCTCACATTGTATATAGACTTATTTTTCTACTATATTATTGACTGTATGTGTGTCTTACTCCATGTGTAACTCTGTGTCGTTGTATGTGTCGAACTGCTTTGCTTTATCTTGGCCAGGTCGCAGTTGTAAATGAGAACTTGTTCTCAACTTGCCTACCTGGTTAAATAAAGGTTAAATAAAATAAATAGGCCAAATAGAACAACCCCACTAAGGTGTCCGTCCCAGATGGCACCCTATACTCCATATATTGCACTACTACCCCATCGGCCCTGGTCAAAAGTAGTGCACTATATAGGCAATAGGGTGCCATTTGACATGCAATCCAAGGGTATGGGCATATGTTTTTGGCCAGGCCTGATTGCCTTCCTGAGCAGTGTAGGGGAGAGGCGAGGAAAGGAGAAAGGAGAGGAGAGGAGGAGAGGAGGGGAGGAGGAGAGGAAAAGGGGACACCAGGGATTGCACTTAGCTCAGAGTGGATGAAGTAGTCGGAGGTAGACAAAAACATGAGTCATCCTGTCCTGTTCTCTTCCCCAATGCAGAGTGAAATATTATCTATGGCACTCTCTATTCTCTTGTTCTCTCGTTCTACCTCTCTCTCCTAATGTTGAACTCTTGCTCTGTTTCTCTTTCACCCTTTATGTTATTCTCCCTCCCACCCTTCCTCCCACCCTCCCCACCACTCCTCACCATCCCCTTCCAATGTGCATTGAGGATAACTAGGGTCAAGGATTCGGCTCGTTTGATTCATTGTACGTCTGTTGGGAGTTTACTTTTTGACTCCTTGCTGTGTATGGGTTTATTGTGGTTCATTCAAGCCTGAAATGGGAAATGGAACAAGTGTTGTACTGTGTGTGGATATGCTAATATTGTCTTGTCTGTTTCCCAAGCCGTTGGTGCTTTGAGTCAGGTGCAACATCTCTTTACAGGGTGTTCTTCCCCCTGTGAGACTTTCCTCTCATGTTCAGTTCTTTAGAACTGAGAAATAACACTGAAGCATAGGGGGAAATAAGATGAACATAAATGACAGACACATCTCATCCAGACTACCTCCCACTCACTTTTCCACTCTCCAGTTCCCCTGCTCTGACCACCTGTCCACCTGAAGAACAAACACACACACACACACACTTTAGCAGTAGAGTCTGCGTGCAACAGAGAAGTGGGCCGATAACAACCATAATTGCCCTGTTCCATATTCATCAGCTAGTAGGCTTCTTCCTGTGTGAAATGTCAGCGTCGGTACGTCGGGTCGCCCCATACTCCCAGCACGGCCTAATGGAAGCAGCACAGGTGATCCGGGAGAAGGGGAGGGAGGGAGGGAGAGAGAGAGAGGCCTGATTGTGGTCAAAGGGTCCCTGCCACTGCATCCTAAATAAGTCAGGCGGTGCTCACCTGTGTGGAAAAAGCCATATTTCACATTCCCAGTCAAATTAAAGATATACAGAAACTGTTTTTAAGTATTCTTGTTAACCTAGGCAGACCGCAGGGCGTGGTGCATTTTGTGCAATAAAGTTATCTGTTAGTTTCGTCTTTAGTCCTGGCTTGTTGGTTACCTATTATAGCATAACACTACATAACAATTGTATTATCAAATCACAGTTTATTTCTCACATATCCAGTTCACAAGAGGTGTAAAAGGTACAGTGAGCCACTGACTGACAAGCTCCCTCAACAATGCAGTACAAATATCAACGTCAATAATAATCAAAGTCTCATTAAAAAGTAACAAAGTTGTAACCACAGTAATGCGACTGATATGTACACAATAGGATGTACAGTATACATTATGAATGTGTGGCCTAGTCTGATTTACAACACAAAGTGGATTGAATAAATAGTATATTAGTGGAACATTTATGTTTAACGATTAGTCAAAACGTAGACAGACTAGAGTAAAATACAGAGGAGTTTTATATCAGTGTGCTTCGCTTGAGACCTCAACATCATCTGGCAACATGAATAACCAGCCACCTTCATTTGCACACTAACAGAAACTGGGGTACACCTGGTGGAAGTGTTCTAACTACCTACCTCTTTATGACCATTAACTACTCATACCCACACATTAGCCAATTGGGTAAGCAGTGAGCAAAACGATTACATTTTGTGGACACAGCATCACACTGTCACCTGGCTCAGTGAACCAGAGGGGGAGGCTACCTTTAAACAGAGGGCAATCGGCTGGGGCTTCACGGCAAAGTAATTGTCTATTGTCCTCTAAATGAGCTGCCAATCAGGCTCAAGCCGGTCGGGCGGGAGACGTGTGTGGGATGAGAGGCAGGTGTGAGCGATTACTGTTTTTCTACCACTTACGTGTTGTTTGGTGAAAACAAAGTGAAATAGTGGTTTAAATGGGTGGACTGTGGGTGAGCGTTAATGGTCACTTTGTGGTACTTGAACAGGCAGTAAACCAGGCCACTCATTAGGACAATAGATGTGCTAAAGAGATCAATCAAACTCAACCAAAACAATGGAAATGCCATGGCAACGTCGCTTACGCATCACATGTGGGGAAAATGTGTCTACATTTATACTATTGTTTATGTGCATTTCACACTATGTTAATTAAGGTAAAAATCTGAATATAATGCTTATGTGATGTCAACCCCAACACATGTTCATGTCGTCATCACCAATCAACTGCATTACACTTAAAAACAGCTTTAAGTAACACCACCGATTTCTATATGGCAAGCTATGCTACCAGTTTACGAACGGGAGTTAGCATTTAGCTGAATTTGTTTCTAACCCTGAAAATGACTATTTCTAAATATTATGCAGCGGAAACAGCCAAATATATACAAATTGTATTTTAGTAACCACATTGGGGGCCTGCTGGAACACAAAAATCATGACTGATTTGACGAATATCCACTTTGTGAGATCAGATTTTGGAATGTGCGCCGGTGACTGTGTCCTTGTTCTGCATTCCGTTGATCTCTTTCAAGTTGTCCTCTCATCACAAGGTATGCACAGCAGTTACTGTTCATACAGTGGCTTCACACAGTATTCACACCCCTTGACTTTTTACACGATTTCTTGTGTTACAGCCTGAATTTCAAATGTATTCAATTGAGATTTATACCCCATAATGTCAAAGTGCAATGATGTTTTTTTTTAAATGTAACACATTTTGTCATTAAGTATTGAACCCCTTTGTTATGGCAAGCCTAAATAAGTTCAGGAGTAAAAATGTGCTTAACAAGTCACATATAATAAGCCACAAAATAAATCATAGACTCACGCTCTGTCCAAAAATTATGTTTCACTTTCTTTTATCTTCCTCATCTGTAAGGTCTCTCAGTCAGAGCAGTGATCCCCAAACACAGATTCATCCACAAAGCCGAGGGAGGTTTTCCAATGCCTTACAAAGATGGGCACCTATTGGTAGATGGGTACAAATACAAAAGAAGCAGACATTGAATATCCTTTTGAGCTTGGTGAAGTTTTTAATTACACTTTGGACGGTGTGTCAATACACCCAGTGTATAGTTTCTGGAGAGGAAGGAAACCGCTCAGGGATTTCACCATGAAGCCAATGGTGACTATAAAACAATCACGGAGTTTAATGGCAGTGATAGGAGAACATTTAGAATGGATCAACAACATTGTGGTTACTCCACAATACTAACCTAATTGACATAGTGAAAAGAAGGAAGCCTGTACAGAATAAAAAATATTCCAAAGCAGGCATCCTGTTTTCAATAAGGCAAAAAAGTAAAACATCAAAAAATGTGTCGAAGAAATGAATTTTATATCCGGAATACAAAATGTTATGTTTGGGGCAAATCACTGAGGACCACACTTCTTATTTTCAATCATGTTGGTGGCTGCATCATGTTATGGGTATGCTTGTCATCGGCAAGGACTAGGGAGTTTTTTCATGATAAAATAAATGGAATACAGCAAAGCACAGGCAAAATCCTAGAGGAAAACCTGCTTTCCACCAGACACTGGGAGACAAATTCACCTTTCAGGAGGACAATAACCTAAAACACAAGTACAAATGTACACTGGAGTTGCTTACCAAGACGACATAGAATGTTCCTGAGTGGCCTAGCTACAGTTTTGACTTAAATGAGCTTGAACATCTATGACAATACTTGAAAATGGCTGTCTAGCAATGATCAACAACCAACTTCACAGAGGTTGAAGAATTGTTAAATAATTATGTGTAAATATTGCACAATCCAGGTGTGCAAATCTCTAAGAGACTTACCCAGAAAGACTTGCTGCCAAAGGGGATTCTGACATGTATTGACTCAGGGGGTTGAATACTTATGCAATCAAGATACATTAGTGTTTTATTTATTTTTGCAAATGTGACCCACCAGATCAATGTTCTCGATGGTTAACGTTATATCTTGGGGAAGAAACAGGGGAGGCAAGGACACATAATGAGCAGCTCATGTTATTGACAGCAGCATGCTACATGGCAGACCAATCTGAACTTATCTCTCAGCATGTCCAGCCCACCCATTATCTCTGCCAATTGTGGCTAACGGGGAAGGTTCCTGTCTTTTTCCATGTCTAAACCAACTAGGCTTAGCATTTGTTATTAAGGTGCATTAAAGTACACATTTCCAGAAAGCATTTCTGCCAGAAAACGTATGTTGATAAAAATAAAATACAAACTATGTTCAAATCCCTCTCCTGTGAAGTAGTGACATGCGACATATGCTTAGCTTTCTGAAACTGGTCACAAATGTTATCATTTTAGTCCAATTTGACATTACAGAGTATTTTGTGTAGATCGTTGACAAAAAAAAGACAAATCAATCAATTTTGAATCAACTTTCTAACAAAATAAGATGTGGAAAAAGTTAAGGGAAGCTGAATTCTTTCTGAGGGCACTGTAATGTATTTCCTTTGTAATTGTTTTGCTCCCTGTTTCTAGGGCTGTTGATGAGGTCCTTTATGTTAGGTGGAAGTAGCGGCCATTTTGACTTATATCAGGCCATACTTTGGTCTTTTTCATACCACAATAACAATAGCTGTGCTTCATGTGTGGCACGATTGTGGTGCAAGGCGACATCAGCATATTACTAGCATGATGGGTTTTCACCACATGGCCACCCTATAAGCAATCATATCTTTCCTCTCACCTGCGGTTCTCGGTGTGAATTACCCTGCAACGACCCGTTGATACCCCCAACAAGTCACAATCTATATCTCACATATTGCCAGCAGCAAATCGTTCACCACAGCTATTATGACAAAGCTGGAGCAGTGGCAGAGAGCAGATTTTTATACAGTAGAGTAGCTACATAGCAGATAGCATATGCACACACACACACACACACACACACACACACACACACACACACACACACACACACACACACACACACACACACACACACACACACACACACACACACACACACACACACACACACACACACACACACACACACACACACACACACACACACACACACACACACACACACACACACACACACACACTAGGCTACTAGACAGAAAGGGAGGGGCAGGTCGCCTAAAAATAACAGTTCCTGTTCCGGAACAGTCTGGATCACTTTTGTTCTGTTCCTCAAAATGTTTTGTTGTTTTCCGGTTTTTGGTTCTGTTCCCTGAACCGGTTCCAACCCCTGTATTAAAGTGTGTTTAACAAGACATCAACATTGTGTCATATTTCCTCAATACACAATTATATGCAACAATAACTACATTTGGCCTCTGAAGATGAATAAAAAAGAATATGGTCGGTAAATGTCTGATATCTGCAGGTGTTTTAAAAATGATATGGTTGAAATAATTTCTTAAATGCTTTGACCCAGGGAACATCATCAGATAGTATTTGACTCATCACACACACCATTGTCCATTTCAACAAGCGTCCATCACAAGTGAAAAACTGTCTTAAGCGATTAGTAATGTGTGATGTTGGAATACTGTGAGTACTGTTTGATGTGTGGTTACCATACTAGCCGAAGCAATGACTCAAGCTTTGGGAAAACTCTATAACACGGACCAAGCCTTATTCACAGTGGACAAATACTGTAAGTGTAGCACTAGTGTAGTTGCTGGCCCTTGGGGGCAACTTATTTTCACTTAGGGCAATGTTCTGTACTTTGTCTGTATAGAAATGAAGACATGTCAACTCTGGAGGCAATGTATTCCCCATGCCCATGTGTGGACTAGAGAGGAATGATTCATCAATTCACACCGCCATTTAAAAAAAGTAATATCTCTAGGCAAGGCAGCTAGAGAAGTTCTACACCTTTGATTGCAATGCAGGTGTGGAACTGCAATGTCAGGTCTGGGGGGGGGGGTGGACTAGGCAGGCAGAGAGCAATGTCAGGTTTGGGGGGGGGGGTGGACTACACTGGGGGGGTGGACTGAGCTCTGATTGCAGGAGGCAGGCAAAGAGCAATGTCAGGTTTGGGGGGGGGTGGACTAGGCAGGCAGAGAGCAATGTCAGGTTTGGGGGGTGGACTAGGCAGGCAGAGAGCAATGTCAGGTTTGGGGGGGGTGGACTAGGCAGGCAGAGAGCAATGTCAGGTTTGGGGGGGGGTGGACTAGGCAGGCAGAGAGCAGCAGGTTTTTAGGCAGGCAGAGAGCAATGCCAGGGGGGGTGGACTAGGCAGGCAGAGAGCAATGTCAGGTTTGGGGGGGTGGCAGGCAGAGAGCAATGTCAGGTTTGGGGGGTGGACTAGGCAGGCAGAGAGCAGCAATGTCAGGTTTGGGGGGGTGGACTAGGCAGGCAGAGAGCAATGTCAGGTTTGGGGGGGGGTGGACTAGGCAGGCAGAGAGCAATGTCAGGTTTGGGGGGTGGTGGAGAGCTAGGACTAGGCAGAGAGCAATGTCAGGTTTGGGGGGGTGGACTAGGCAGGCAGAGACTAGGCAATGTGTCAGGTTTGGGGTGGACTAGGCAGGAGAGCTCAGGTTTGGGGGGGTGGACTAGGCAGGCAGAGCAATGTCAGGTTTGGGGGGGGTGGACTAGGCAGGCAGAGAGCAATGTCAGGTTTTCAGGTTTGGGGGGGTGGACTAGGCAGGCAGAGAGCAATGTCAGGTTTGGGGGTGGACTAGGCAGGCAGAGAGCAATGTCAGGTTTGGGGGGGTGGACTAGGCAGGCAGAGATGCAATGTCAGGTTTGGGGGGGTGGACTAGGCAGGCAGAGAGCAATGTCAGGTTTGGGGGGTTAGGCAGGCAGAGAGCAATGGGGGGTGGACTAGGCAGGCAGAGAGCAATGTCAGGTTTGGGGGGGGGGTGGACTAGGCAGGCAGAGAGCAATGTCATGTTTGGGGGGGTGGACTAGGCAGGCAGAGAGCAATGTCAGGTTTGGGGGGGGGGGTGGACTAGGCAGGCAGAGAGCAATGTCAGGTTTGGGGGGGGGGCAGGGGGTGGACTAGGGGAGGCAGAGAGCAATGTCAGGTTTGGGGGGTGGACTAGGCAGGCAGAGAGCAATGTCAGGTTTGGGGGGGGTGGACTAGGCAGGCAGAGAGCAATGTCAGGTTTGGGGGGGTGGACTAGGCAGGCAGAGAGCAATGTCAGGTTGGGGGGGGTGGACTAGGCAGGCAGAGAGCAATGTCAGGTTTTTAGGCAGGGGGTCAGGTTTGGGGGGTGGTGGACTAGGCAGGCAGAGAGCAATGTCAGGTTTGGGGTCAGGTGGACTAGGCAGGCAGAGAGCAATGTCAGGTTTGGGGGGGTGGACTAGGCAGGCAGAGAGCAATCAGGTTTAGGCAGGCAGGGGTCAGGTTTGGGGGGTGGACTAGGCAGGCAGAGAGCAATGTCAGGTTTGGGGGGGTGGACTAGGCAGGCAGAGAGGGGGGTGGACTAGGCAGGCAGAGAGCAATGTCAGGTTTAGGCAGGCAGAGAGGTCAGGTTTGGGGGGTGGTGGACTAGGCAGGCAGAGAGCAATGTCAGGTTTGGGGGGGGTGGAGGCAGGCAGAGAGCAATGTCAGGTTTGGGGGGTGGACTAGGCAGGCAGAGAGCAATGTCAGGTTTGGGGGGTGGGCAGGCAGAGAGGTTTGGGGGGTGGACAATGTCAGGTTTGGGGGGGGTGGACTAGGCAGGCAGAGAGCAATGTCAGGTTTGGGGGGGTGGACTAGGCAGGCAGAGAGCAATGTCAGGTTTGGGGGGGGGTGGACTAGGCAGGCAGGCAATGTCAGAGCAATGTCAGGTTTAGGCAGGCAGAGAGGGGGGTGGACTAGGCAGGCAGAGAGCAATGTCAGGTTTGGGGGGGGGACTAGGCAGGCAGAGAGACAATGTCAGGTTTGGGGGGGGTGGACTAGGCAGGCAGAGCAATGTCAGGTTTGGGGGGGTGGACTAGGCATGTCATGTTTGGGGGTGGGTTTGGGGGGGGGGGGGTGGACTAGGCAGGCAGAGAGCAATGTCAGGTTTGGGGGGGGGGGTGGACTAGGCAGGCAGAGAGCAATGTCATGTTTGGGGGTGGACTAGGCAGGCAGAGAGCAATGTCATGTTTGGGGGGGTGGACTAGGCAGGCAGAGAGCAATGTCATGTTTGGGGGGGACTAGGTGGACATGTTTAGGCAGAGAGCAATGTCAGGTTTGGGGGCGGTTAGGCAGGCAGAGAGCAATGGGGGGGTGGACTAGGCAGGCAGAGAGCAATGTCAGGTTTGCCAGGGGGTGGACTAGGCAGGCAGAGAGCAATGTCAGGTTTGGGGGGGTGGACTAGGCAGGCAGAGAGCAATGTCAGGTTTGGGGGGGGGTGGTTTCAGGGGGGGGGGTGGACTAGGCTAGGCAGGCAGAGAGCAATGTCAGGTTTGGGGGGGGTGGACTAGGCAGGCAAAGAGCAATGTCAGGTTTGGGGGGGTGGACTAGGCAGGCAGAGAGCAATGTCAGGTTTGGGGGGGTGGACTAGGCAGGCAGAGAGCAATGTCAGGTTTGGGGGGAGGGTGGACTAGGCAGGCAAAGAGCAATGTCAGGTTTGGGGGGTGGACTAGGCAGGCAGAGAGCAATGTCAGGTTTGGGGGGAGGGTGGACTAGGCAGGCAGAGAGCAATGTCAGGTTTGGGGGGGGTGGACTAGGCAGGCTACCCAGCGACATCATTTTTCGTCAGCTAAAGAAGACAGATCAGTAGTGCGAAGAGAGATGGTTGAGTTGTTAGTTGTGTACTGTAGGTATGGCATTTGATGGTCTCCCTGCTGAAGTGGTTATCTGTGGCCTAGCAGGAGTGGGAGCCTAGGTGATTTTTCCTCGGCTTAATAAGACATCAGTAGTGGGATGAGGAATGGCCGAGTGGCCCTGCTAGTTTATCGCTGGACTCTGGTGTTAAATGAGAGGTCTGGTCTGTAGCTCTGTACTGTGCTGCAGCACACCCAATGGGAGCAAGGTGATTTCTCCTCAGCTCAATAAGACAGTAGTGGGATGAGGGATGGCAGTTCACCGCTGGATAGCGGTGTCAAATGAGTGCTCTGGTCTGTAGCTCTGTACCATTGCATCAGTTTTCTCTGTATTGCTGTGAGTGTGAGGATTGCTAAGCTAGCTCCCTCTATGTAGCTGGTTCACGCCAGGTTCTTCTTCTCCTCCTTCTTCTTTCTTCTTCTTCTGAAGTGATGGAGTTAGGCCTCATTCCTATGGTTTGGGACGAGCTAGACTACGCAGTGGCATGACGTTTCATCAACTAAAAAAGACATCAGTATACCAGGATGGGAGATGGTCCGGTTTACTGCTTGATGTAGGTGTTAAATGTATCTCTGTAGCTCTGTACCCTGCTGCAACAATTCAGTTCTATGTGTGATTGTGAGCACGGCTCAGGTATTTCTCCTTCTATCCAGTCCAAACAGGTTTTTTTTTTTTTTACAGTCGGGATGCTGGTATTACTGAATAAGAGGTTGTGTCTAGTCTGTAGCTCTGTACTACTCTGCAGTACAGATGTAGGATCTTAATTTGACCATGTTTGCTAAAGCAGGAAAATAATCCTGCAGCAACAGGAAATGTGAATTTATGTGGATTATAATTGAGGGACTTTTTTTGTAGGTGTTGATACATTGTTTGTAAATGGAAATTGCAAACCTTTTTTAACATCAAAATACACTACAAGTTTTACATTTCCTGCACTATAGGAAGCTTATCTTGCAACATGGTGATCAAATTATGATTATACATCTGTTTTTCTATATAGTTCAGTTGGCTCCCTGGTTATTGTTAGTGTATTATATACTGGATGGGTCTGGTCTGTAGCTGTGTAGCTCTGTATCCCTCTGCAGTAGTTCTGGTTTTGCTCAGATAGCTCCCTCTATTTAGCCGTTCGTCACTGGTTCTTGCTTCTTACTATAAAGTGGAGGGAGGTAAGCCTCATTCATAAGGTCTGGGCCATGTTTCCCCATAGCGATGGACTTTAGGCTTACGACTGCTTTAACGATGCATCGTAAAAATTAAAGGCCGGCGATGTCACACCCATTTCCCAAAACACCACGCAGTGCACTCGTTACAAAGTAAAACCGAACTGTGTCATTACTGGAGCTGTCTAGTGCTGAAAATGATTCCAGAATATAGGCTAAAGAGCTCGCTGTAGCTCTTAAATTATTTATGACTGTTCAGAATATTTCTGTTGTTGACACAATACAATTTTCCCACCAAGATAAGAAATGTTCTGTAGCCTATTATGTGTTTAAGTGTTTGTGTTCTGTTTTCCTTCTGTTATGTATTCTAAGTGTTTCCTCGTGCTATTTTGTATGCGATGTTTGATTATGTAAATTCTGCATTTCTTCAGTCTTTGTAAACTGTGAGCAAGAATAAATAAAGCCAAAGTCAAAGTCGTTCGTTCCCTTGTTCGTATCAATGTGACCTAAAAATAAGATATGATGGCAATTATTTCTTAACAAATCATTGTAGCCTATAATGGCTGGCAGGAATTGAGGTTCAAATTATTATATATAATTTGATTGAACCTTTATTTAACTAGACAAGTCAGTTAAGAACAAATGATTGGACAATCGACAGTCTACCGGGTTGTTCAGGGGCAGAACATTGTTACCCTGTCAGCTCGGGGATTCGATCCAGCAACCTTTCGGTTATTGGCCCAATGCTCTAACCACTAGGCTGCCTGCCGCCCCTCAAATAGATCTACAGATATTCTACAATGAAACAATTGAAATTATACAAATAATTGACCATGAAGTAGCAAGTTAAGCGACGTTGCCACAGACCTAATATGTTGACCTTTACATTACTGCTTAGGCTAAAGTGAAATGGGTGAGTTTTTAGATCATAGAAGCCTATAGGCCTAATAGGTCCGAATATTGAAGTATCTCAGATGTAGCCTATTGGATTAATACTAGAAATATCTATCGATTACACATACATTCAAGTGGTGTCAATATTTAGCATAATAATCTAGCTATTATCTAATTTAGTTAAATTCATTTAAAAAATGCTTGCTTGTTTACAGGGCTGGCTCATTTTGGCTATGTGGCAGAGAAAAGCATTTAGTAGTTTTGCAGTTCATTTCCTGCAATTCTACCCATGTTGCTATGGATGGAGATAAATGTTTTTAGTTTTCAAGCTAATTTCCTGCAATTCTACCCATTTTGCCATGATTTATGCCATGTTATTGATATCTGAGTGAGAGTGACTTGCAAAATCAGTGTTGGCCCCATGGATTTCAGGGCCCCTGGGCACGTGCCCTGTGTGACCGGTCGGTATTCGACCATGATTATGACAAGTTTAGATAGCTTGCTAGACTAATTTACCAATCTAAAAATTGTTAGCTGACATGGCTAATTGAGTCCCTGTCAGTGACTGACATAACAAGAGAAAAACTGATGATAAACAAACAAATTTTGAACTTGCACATTGTGTTTTGTACTATTCTAACTCTCAACAGTAAATTGAGTTCCCCCCTAAAAGTATTTTTTGGGGGGGTTGGGGGCCCCCTAGCGGCCTGGGGCCATAAGCAACAGTTTATTATGCCTTTATTATGTCTCATGCCTGGAGTTGGCCCTGCTTGTTTATAACATTGCAAACTTCTTAGGCTATTTATGTTAAAACGATGAAGTTTTAGGCAACCAGGGAGACAGATAAACATCTTAATTCTATGTTTGCTAAGATTTTCCGTGTATAAAGGAGGGCAAACGTTATCTAACGGCTTACATAGCTGTTCTTCCATTGGTCTGAGGCAGGCGTTTAGATCAGAGGCGATTTCAAGTGCAACATTAATGAAGACAGTTTTGGGGAAACGTCTCGGAATTCTCTTACGAAGGTTCTAACGATGAACTTATCCTTAAGATGCTTTCGGGAAACCGAGCCCTGATTTGTAGTTCTACACTGTTCTGCAACACTTTTCTCTGTGAGAATGTGTGCATTGCTTAGCTTGCTACTCACTGCCTCTATCAAAAAGAAACGATGTGTTATTGTCACGTACACCGGATAGGTGCAGTGAAATGTGTTGTATTACAGGGTCAGCCATAGTAGTATGCAGTGATATGAAGTACCTAAGTAAAAATACTTTAAAGTACTACTAAAGTTGTTTTTTGGGGTATCTGTACTTTTTCTATTTTGGACAACTTTGACTTTTACTTCATTACATTCCTTACTTTTTACTCCATACATTTCCTCACCTAAAACACCTAAAAGTACTTGTTACATTTTAAATGCTTAGCAGGACAGGAAAATTGTCCAATTCACGCACTTATAAAGAGAACATCGCTGGTCATCCCTATTGTCTCTGATCTGGCAGACTCACTAAACACAAATGCTTAATTTGTAAATTAGGTCTAAGTGTTGGAGTGTGCCCCTGGCTCTCCGTCAATTTAAAAAACAATAAAATTGTGCCGTCTCGTTTGCTTAATATATGCAATTTTTAATTATTTATACTTTTGATTTTTACTTTTGATACTTAAGTATATTTTTGCAATTACTTTGACTTTTGATACTTAAGTACATTTAAAATCAACTACTTTTAGACATTTACTCAAGTAGTATTTAACTGGATGACTTTTACTTAAGTAATTTTCTATTAAGGCAACTTTACTTTTACTCGTGTATGATAATTGAGTACTTCTTCCGCCACTGGTAGTACGGTACCCCTGTCGTAAATTAGGGTTAAGTGCCTTGCTCAAGTGCATTTCGACTTATTTTTCACCTTGTTGGCTTTCGGTTACTGGCCCAACACTCTAGCTGCTAGGTTAGCTCCCACCCCATCTATCCGGTTCACACAAATTCTTAGTTCTTATTAAACAGTGAAGGGAGGCAGGCCTCATCTATAAGTCATGTTGCTCTGCTGCATTTTTAATCCATCAAACGGACGGCCAGGTTTCAATTGCCGCCTGTCAGTTTAGATTTTCTGAATCATTCATTATTAATTATGTTAGTCAGGCTGTGGAGTGGTATGAAGGTATGAAATGGGTGGATCATAGTTATGTTGAGGTTTGGAAACGGGCAGCTCCATGTCCGTGTGTGCAGGTAAAATGGGTTTGTCATGTAGAAGTTTGACATCTGACGGTCCATGTAGTATACCAGGGCCTGGTTTCCCGATGGTGATGGAACTTCAAGCTTATGAGTGTTTTAACCTTTTACTGCAGTGGGCTGAATCAGGGTCTAGTGTTTCTTGGTAGTCTTAAACAAATCTACCTTGAAACAGAAGTATACGCCTCACACACATGGTTATGGGCTTCAAAAAATGGAATATATTCAATGTTGAATTTGCATCCTAATATTGCACTTTATATACATCACAGAGACTGAAATATAACAAAACTAATTGTCATAGAAACACTTTTTTTTAAAGTAGTGTTTATTAATTATGAAATTGTGAAAAATATGAATAGCATTCCACCCATGAGACCACTAGAGGAACGGGTTTTAATAATGCATCTTTCCTACAACTACCGAAGATGTAACGTGTTTCCCAAAGCACCATGCAGAGAGAACGTTCGCTCAGTGCTTCGTTCTGGCATATGTCCATAGTGATAGGATCGAAGGAAAGGCAGTGCTGATCTCAGATCAGCTTTCTCCATTCAAATTTGACCTGAACATTATAATTATTTCACTATGTTGACGATGGATCAGCTCCTAGAGAGACATTATCACCGATGGCTGCAAATATTGAGGCGGCCTATTATATTGCTTGCCCTATAATAATGAGCTAAATCAAGATTTGGCACATAATTACATTGAATGAACAGGAAATTGATTTCAATATCATTGAAATAGGCCTTCAAATAGACCTAATTAGCTTTTACTGTAGGTAGGTGAATTCAAGCACCTGTGGATATATTTCAAGGCCTACTTTCAAACTCTGTGCCTCCTTGCTTGACCTCAGACAAAAAGTTGTAGACATCCACAAGTACCACGTTCATCTGTACAAACAATAGTACGCAGGTATAAACACCATGGGACCACACAGTCGTCATACCGCTCAGGAAGGAGACGCGTTCTGTCTCCTAGAGATCAACATATTTGGTGTGAAAAGTGCAAATCAATCCCAGAACAACCGCAAAGGACCGTGTGAAGATTTTGGAGGAAACAGGTACAAAAGTGTGCACAGTGTATATCCACAGTAAAACGAGTCCTATATCGACATAACCTGAAGGCAAGGAAGATGCTGCTGCTCCAAAACCACCATAAAAAAGCTAGACTATGGTTTGCAACTGCACATGTGTAACGGCGTTCTTCGTTTGTCGAAAGAAAGTCGGACCGAAATGCAGCGTGGTGGTTACTCATGTCTTTAATGAAGAAAAACGGTACGATACATGAAATAACTAATAAATACAAAAACAACAAACGGAACGTGAAACCTATTACAGCCTATCTGGTGAACACTACACAGAGACAGGAACAATCACCCACGAAATACAAAGCGAAACCCAGGCTACCTAAATATGGTTCCCAATCAGAGACAACGAGAATCACCTGACTCTGATTGAGAACCGCCTCAGGCAGCCAACCTATGCTACACCCCTACTCAGCCGCAATCACAATACCTACAAAACCCCCAATACGAAACACAACATAAACCCATGTCACACCCTGGCCTGACCAAATATATAACGAAAACACAAAACACTATGACCAAGGCGTGACAACATGGGGACAAAGATCGTACTTTTTGTAGAAATGTCCTCTGGTCTGATGAAACAAAAATAGAACTGTTTGGCCATAATGACCATTGTTATGTTTGGAGGGAAAAAAACGAAGAACTCCATCCCAACCGTGAAGCACGGGTGCGCCAACATCGTGTTGTGGGGGTGCCTTGCTGCAGGAGGGACTGGTGCACTTCACCAAATAGATGGCATCATGAGGCAGGAAACGTATGTGGATATATTTAAGCAACATCTCAAGACATCAGTCAGGAAGTTAAAGCTTGGTTGCAAATGAGTCTTCCAAATGGACAATGACGCCAAGCATACTTCCAAAGTTGTGGCAAAATGGCTTAAGGACAACAAAGTCTAGGTATTGGAGTGGCCATCACAAAGCCCTGACCTCTATCCTATTGAAAATCTGTGGGCAGAACTGAAAAGCGTGTGTGAGCAAGGAGGCCTACTAACCTGACTCAGTTACACCAGCTCTGTCAGGAGGAATGGGCCAAAATTCACCCAACTTATTGTGGGAAGCTTGTGGAAGGCTACCCGAAACGTTTGACCCAAGTTAAACAATTTAATGGGAATACTACAAAATACTAATTGAGAGTATGTACACTTTTGACCCACTGGGAATGTTGTGAAAGAAATAACAACTGAAATAAATCATTCTCTCTACTATTATTCTGACATTTCACATTCTTAAAATAAAGTGGTGATCCTAACTGACCTAAGACAGGGACTTGTTACTAGGATTTAATGTCAGGAATTGTGAAAAAGTGAGTTTAAATGTATTTGGCTAAGGTGTATGTAAACTTCCGACTTCAACTGTATGTGAAATAATCTTTCTGTAAACAATTGTTGGAAAAATTACTCGTGTCATGCACAAAGTAGATGTCCTAACCGACTTGCCAAAACTATAGTTTGTTAACAAGAAATTTGTGGAGTGGTTGAAAAACAAGTTTTAATGACTCCAATCTAAGTGTATGTAAACTTCCGACTTCAACTGTATATTTTAATGCAGTTATTAATCTGTTCATCTGGAGCATCTTGTCATCCCTTGCTTGATTGTAACAATTGCAAAGACATCGGCAAACTTTGTATTTGTAGTCAACTTTGTTGTTCACTTATCGGCGGACAGATAAACATCTCGAGTCTACTCTATTAAACAGCCTACAAATCAGTCTGCTTGAAATATCCAGTGAAATGCTTCTATCAATTATTATTATTATTGTGTGTTTTATTACCTTCATTTAACTAGGCAAGTCAGTTAAAGAACAAATTCTTATTTTCAATGACTCCAAATACAGAGTCCAGAGAGCTGTCAGGTGGAGTGTTGTCTGGCACTTTTTAAATTCACCCTGGTCCCTGTCTTTTTTTGTCTGCCAGTGTCAAATGTGGCATCGTTAAGTGAATGTTTAGCTGAGCTGTATTGTGTCTAAAGTGACGTGGTAAAAGGGGGGGGGGAATCTAACGACTCACTCAGCTTTTCTACGAGTGGTCTGAGGCAGGTGGTAAATAATGAGCCTTTTCAAGTACGATTTTAGTAACGATTGTTTTGGGAAACAGCTCAGAGACCTAATGATGCTCCTACCAAAGGTTCAAATGATGAAGTTCGCCTAAAGATGCTTTTGGAACCCGGACCCAGATTGTCTGTTAAACTCAAGACTTGCGTTAGCCATCTGAGATAAAGTGTAGACCTTAGCTCTGGGAACTACTACGCTTTTCACTGAACCTCTACTACACAAGAAAAATGTTGACTCTATTATGGATCTTTTGGGGGTTGATCCGCCATCAATCATGAGTCCTCCAGTAGTTTCATGACTTCTCTCCACTGTGTTTTATGGACAGGTTTAGGTGAGAGGAAGATAGTTTGACAGTCTGTTCCCCAGTCTGTCTGTGTCTTTGTGTGTCACATTAAAGAGTGTGATGGCTGTGTTAGAAGTGTAACGTTGACTGCCTCAGAGCCCAGGAGCTGAGAGCTGAGGATTAACAGTAGCACCGGTGGAGTGTGGAGTGTGGAGTGTGGAGTGTGGAGTGTGGAGTGTGGCAGATAAAACAACAATGCTATTGAACACACATGCGTGCGGAAGCACACGTTCGCACACACACACACACACACACACACACACACACACACACACACACACACACACACACACACACACACACACACACACACACACACACACACACACACACACACACACACACACACACACACACACACACACACACACACACACACACACACACACACACACACACACACACACACACACACACCTTGAAGCTGACTTTAAAGAAGGCTTCAAGTGCTGTTTACTGTTCTGCTGTCGATATTGTTGTTGTGAAGCTTTCTCGTCTTGGGACGTCTGCGTCACTCGTTCCTCTCCTGTGTCTTACTTCTACAGCTCCACCATGCCCCAGAACGTTTTTACCCTTCTTCTAAATCTCTCTTTAAAAGCATCCACTTCAAACAAGGAGAAGTCTGTGCCGTTTGTGTGTGAGAGGTTTTAATATTGAATTATCACTCTCAAATGGCTTGTTATTTTTCTCTCAATGCCCTAATGGTAATAGAGGAAACGAAATGAACCTTGGTATCAAAGGGAACTGGGTTTGCCTTCAAAGTCAAATGGGTATTCTTTTCCTCCTCATATGTATTCCATTTCACCCCTTTACTATCAAAAACAATGGTGGGATATGTTTAGCATCACAATTGTAACGTTTTTATTTTTTATTTTGATACAATTATATCGCTTTGTCTATCAGAGACAATGGTAGCAGTAGAATATAGCTCTACTTTTAAAAGGTGTCTATGGATTTAAAAAAATGTTATGTGTCTTTGAATAAAAGATCCTAGCTCTCAATCACCATTCACTCACTGATGTCAACACATCTCCGTTCCAATAACCAACCTGCCATGTAGATGGAGAGGACCGTAACTCCCCCTGCACCCTCTTCTGTTCTCTGGCATTTAAGACCCGCGGGCGGCACTCAGATTGCCTCAGCTCTGCCTCCGCTTGCATGCACACACGTGCACACGCACACACGTGCACACACACACACACACACACACACACACACACACACACACACACACACACACACACACACACACACACACACACACACACACACACACACACACACACACACACACACACACACACACACACACACACACACACACACACATAGCTTCAGATACGTCATCTGTCACACAGTCACCTCAGAGAAATCAAAACGTGAAACTCTAATTAACTTTGATCCTGACGAGTGTTAATTACCAACTCACCACAAGGCCTGTCTAAAGTTAGATGCTTATTGGATAAGTCAGAGCACAGACGATATGAGATTGAGTTCTGAGTGAGCCGCTGTGCCAGTAGCAGAATGCATACCTATACGCTGTGGTAGAGGCTGTAGCAAGGGTGTGTGTGTGTGTGTGTGTGTGTGTGTGTGTGTGTGTGTGTGTGTGTGTGTGTGTGTGTGTGTGTGTGTGTGTGTGTGTGTGTGTGTGTGTGTGTGTGTGTGTGTGTGTGTGTGTGTGTGTGTGTGTGTGTGTGCGTGTTTGTGCACTGCGTGACTGGCATGCAGAAGAGTTACACAGCAGGATTCAAATGTCTGATTCCCAGTTGAAAGCCAGCCTTGGCACCCTGATGTGATGTTCTGATTTGATTGTTGATCGCTCTGCTCTGCCGCCTCGGCTCTCCTCCCCCCTGTCTTCTGCAGCAGCGATAGACAGAGAGAATCACTAGTTCTGTCTTTATGGCACTTTATCTCTCTCCACTCACAGACTCAGCTGGGGGAGGAGAGAGAGAGAGAGAGAGAGAGAGAGAGAGAGAGAGAGAGAGAGAGAGAGAGAGAGAGAGAGAGAGAGAGAGAGAGAGAGAGAGAGAGAGAGAGAGAGAGAGAGAGAGAGAGAGAGAGAGAGAGAGAGAGAGAGAGAGAGAGAGAGAGAGAGAGAGAGAGAGAGAGAGAGAGAGAGAGAGAGAGAGAGACGGTTGAATGGTTTCGTTTAAGGAAAACCAGAGATAGAAGTTCTCTTGGGATCAGAAAGGTCTGATGTGTTATTTTATAGTGGAATCAAGCAGCAGTATATGATCCCTCTTTATCTTCCAATGAATAGAACACATAACACACCTCTCTAATCTGCCACCAAACACTTTTCCCTTGATGTCATTCAACCCTGATCAATGTTCAGCCTTTCTTTCTCTGTCACTGAAACCCTATTCCTATTCCTCTCCAGTAATATGCCAATTGTGCTATTCCTAGCCTGTGTTCCAAATGGCACACTATATCCCTACATAGTACACTCTATAGTACACCCTATGGGCCCTGGTCAAATCTAGTGCAGTGTGTAGGCAATAGGGTGCCATTTTGGACAAAGTAAAATGGGGGAAAAGACATATACATAAGTAGTGCACCTCATTATAAACCGTTAGGCCTTGAGGGCTTTGGGAAATAGATGTAATGTATGAGAGGGCAGGAAAGACTCAGAGAAGACACAGAGCATTTACATTGAGAGAAAACTAAGGTTCTAGTACTGGAACATACTATCACGTAGCAAGTTAGCGCCTTAGCTTGAGCTGTAGCAGTAGTTACATATGGTGTTTATCATTCAAGCTTAAGGTCAAATGAAAATGAAAGGAAGGGGAGAAGCAACCCTATGTAGAGAGAACTGGCTTTAATGTAGAAGCACATTTGAGGTAATTTGCTTCATTAGGAGCTACAAAGGAACCAGTCTAGTAAAATTCCATCATTCAGAGTGTTATTTCATCCTAATCACCTAGAGTGAGGTATGGTTCCCAGAGGTTTTTAAGAACAGGTGGGTAGATAAATGACAGGATCTGATTTAGAGACTGTTTTTCTGGTCGAGTTACTAGCAGTAGAGTATGCTATTCCCACTGACGGTGAGACTGATAGACATCAAGTTTCTCCTTGATTCCTCTCCTCGCCTCCTTAAAACACTTTGGAGATAAAGAGAGAGAGTCAAAGACAAACAAGAGAGAGCAAGACAGAGCCGTAGAGAAATAATCCACACGTCGAGACTTCTCTTTCCTCCCCACTTCTAGGGGAGGGAGGAAGACGAGTCCGCTTATCTCCCCGAGAAGCATCTGTTGACACTGACAGCAGATCAATTGTGTGATTCTGTTTCTCTCTCTCCCGGGTCAAATCTGCTCGTCAGTTCCTTCAGACTGATACTTGGACCGCCACAGCAACCTGCTCATCAGACAGGAGACATTTCTTATCACGCCTCCAGTTTCACATCGTTTAGTCATCTCAATTACGGTCTATGGAATGTAACTGTGCGGACGCTGTGCGGATTGGGTCTATTAAGAGGTGTTACACAAACAGGAAACCGTTTTATTGGGTGTAGGCCACAGGGTGTGTTTATATGTGTGGCGCATGTGTGAACAAATTGACAGTGTAGGTTCCTACCTGCATGTGGAGATTTAGCTACAGAGGACGTGTGGAAAACGAAACGGTTTATCTTCATCCCTGTAGACATGGCACTTCTTTAGTGCAATGTGTGTGTGCTGTCTATTCTACGGGTATTGTGTGTGTGTGTTGTCTGTGTGAATTCCTGTGTGTGCTAGAACCTTCTCCATTAACACAGACAGTGAACCCACGCGTGCAGCTTTGGCTTGCCAACAGACTTCTGGAGCACTGTATATTTAGACATAGAAATACTGCGTCGACTTCTGTTGCACTGAGGATTTCATTCATTCATTCTCTCCACTCCGACTTTGATAAGATTAGATATACTTTTGTTTGTTCACAGAAGTGTACTTTACACGCAGAAAATGCACTGCTTTAAAAAAGAATAACATCAATAAGAGTAACAGAATCCCCCTCTCCGTCCTGCTCTCCCTCCCTCCTTCTTTCCTCCCCATGACTAAAGGCAGCTCACTCCTCTGCAGTGTCTGCCGGGCATCCCTGATTTGTGATGGGGGGGGGGGCATTTGCATAGGCTGGCCCACTTCTGACTTCTCCCCACCTCCCCTTTTCCCCCCTCTCTGTCCCACCATCTTCGCTTAGTTTCACCTGAGCCCCTTTCGATCTCATCCTCCCTCTCTTTCTCCATTGCTCTCTCTCCCTCCCACTCTTTATCAGCAGCTCTCTCCTACCCTCCCTCTCTCACAACAGCTCTCATTTCCTCATTCTCTCTCTCTCTCTCTCTCTCTCTCTCTGTGCGTCTCGCTCTGTTTTTCCTGTGGAGTAATACTAAGAGCTATCGGTTCGGGTTCCAAGGGTTAACAACCCAGACCGCTACATTTCTCTATTCTCTGGGAAGAAAAGTAAAGAAGAGGTGTTGTTGGAAAGAGAAAAAGGATCCACTGAAAGAGGAAAGAGAAACAGGATATGCATGCAGAGAAGACACTGTAGTCTGTAGCAGAACACTGACTGAGAGATCGTGATAGCAGTGAGGGAGAGAAGCCAGGCAGCCTGGCTGCTGAGCAGTAAACAGATAGCGGGAGAGCTCTCTCTCTCTCTCTCTCTCTCTCTCTCTCTCTCTCTCTCTCTCTCTCTCTCTCTCTCTCTCACTCTCTCTCCTTGCTGAAGCAGAGTAGCAGCTCAGAGTGTATAGCAGAGAGAGCAGAGCGGAGAGCCAGTGGCGCAGGTCGTTCTCGTCTCGTCACACACACTCTGAGCACCTCTAGGTGACGGGGCACAAGGGGATACACTCCAGGTGAAGACGACACACTCTCACGCACTCGCTAGCGACACACACTCACACACTCGCTAACGACACACACACTCTCACACACTCTCCCACGCTCGCCAGCGACACACACACTCTCACACACTCTCGCCTATGGGCATCAAAGGAGCTGCCGAGAAGAGACCTAAAAACGCCTTGGATTGAGATACTAAAAGAATAACAACGAGCTGCTGTGAGCTACACAGGATCCATTCATACCAGGAGGAAGGAGACGAGGAAAGGAGATAAGGAAGGGAAGCATAGAGAAAACCGAGCCACACTTTGATTGTAGGCGATCTGGATTTTACACTCAGGAGATTCTTACTTGATCGAGTAGATTTCTGCTTTTGTTACCATGGGGTCTTCAGTACTACCCGAAGGTTGTAACTTCTTATTCTGAGAGAGATCACCTGAGATTACCCTTGTTACCTGCACTACTTTCTACAGACCACAGGGGGCGTTGTGCTTGGTTGAGTGGACCATGCTCCTCGTTGGGATGCCTCAGGGCTGGGGCTGGAGCTGGCGGTCCTACCCCTGGATGAGTGCCCTGGTCCTGGCCACGGGCTGGCTGGTGGTGGGGTCCGCCTGGGGCACGTCGTCCCCTGACCTCCAGGTCCTATCAGCCACCCCAGGGGAAGGGGTACCCCTGCCTCCCGCCCCCCCTCTCACAACCCCACCCTGGTCCTGACCCCCACCACCACACCCAGGGGGCTAGGCACCACCCTCCTAACACTCCCTCCGCCTCCATTTACCGCTCCGCTGGCCCTGCTCTGCTACGGGGCGGACACGGTGAGTCTCTTCTCTCTATCCTTCTATACCTCTATCCAGCTGGGCAGAAGAGAGCAGAATCGTCTGTAATGTATGTGGCGATCCCCTCTCTCTCCTCTCCCTCCGTCTATCCCTCTCTTTCTCCCTGGTCCGGCATAGTAACTTCCCCAAAATTCACACGTTTTCCAGAAATCCTGATTGGATGATTCTGGATTGTCTTCTTATTCCCTCCTGATTCCGGGAAAGGTTCTGGATTTTGCAACCCTACTCCCCCCGAGAGGCTTGCAGTGGAAACCAAAGCTAACACTGTCTGACAGCGGAGTGGCATTGTCACAGACATTAAGAAGGAGTTGCGGTGATGAACTGAGATCATTTCTTCCAGGGATTGATGAGTGAAACAAATAGCCTGATGTCTATTTGCATATAAGAGGGTGTTAGTTCATCTCTTCCAGTGGTTTAGCTCCGTGTCTGTTGATGATGATGTGATGATGATTGACAGATCAATTCCACGGCGCTGCAATGAGAGAGTGTTGATCAGTTGATCCCTTTCTGTAGGAATTTCAACTTCTTGGTCTCTGTGTATTGTTCTGTGCATGGAGATTGTGGCGACTGTGGGAACTGTTTTTGAGTTCAGGGCCCTTTTTCTCCCTGTGACGAAAGACCAGATTGGGCTGATACCCAAGCAGAGAGAGCGTGTGTTTGTCCGTGTCTGTCTTTCTGGGTGTGTGTGTGTGTATACTCTCTATCTGATACAGTATACTTGACATGTCATTTTCACCATGGCAGCATGACACATCCTTCATGTAGGTTTAGCACAAATATTGAATACTACAGCCCACTCTATTCCCTCATTATCTCAGTGTGTGTTGTCTTTACGTAAGGCCGATAGCTAGGGAGATACTAGTCTGGGTGTGTTTTTACCAGGTTAGCCTGTTTAACATTCAACAGCATGATGTTAATTACACATTCAGACCAAGGCCTTGGAGGGAAAACACAGGAGAAAGGGAGGATAGGAGGAGGGATAGCCGATGGTAGGGCTTGGCTGTGCATGTGGTATTACTTTATTAAGGAAATTCTCTTTTTATTTAATAAATTAATACAATGGAATGGAATAGCTTGGAATAGAATAGAATAGTTTGGAATAGAATAGAATAATTGAAATAGAATAGAATAGTTGGAATATAATAGAATAGTCTGGAATAGAATAGTTTGGAATATAATAGAAGAGATTAGTTTGGACTATAATATAATAGTCTGGAATAGAACATAGTAGACTAAAGGTGTTTTACATTGAGTAAAGGTAGGGTGTTGAATGTTCTGCTTCATGGTGCTGGGTCAATATAAATGTACATCCCGTTTGTTTTATACTTTTACACATAATGATTCTTGGGACACTGAGTTCAGCATTTCCTTCACCTGATTACGCTGAGGAAATGCAACTTGTGACTTTTATTTTGAAGAACTGCATTGAAGAAGCGAAAGCCAGTGCCTTTCACCATGGCAGTGTTTAGAATTAGCTTCATTGTACAGCCAGCATTTTGTCTATATTGATGCTGTTACAGTAATTTATCAAACCATGATGTGATGTATGAAAGGACTGGATGTTGTGTGTTGTTAGAAAGGACTGGATGTTACGTGTTGTTAGAAAGGATGTTGCGTGTTGTTAGAAAGGACTGGATGTTGCGTGTTGTTAGAAAGGACTGGATGTAGCGTGTTGTTAGAAAGGATGTTGCGTGTTGTTAGAAAGGACTGGATGTAGTGTTTTGTTAGAAAGGACTGGATGTTGCGTGTTGTTAGAAAGGACTGATTGTAGCATGTTGTTAGAAAGGACTGGATGTAGCGTGTTGTTAGAAAGGATGTGGCGTGTTGTTAGAAAGGACTGGATGTTGCGTGTTGTTAGAAAGGACTGGATGTAGCGTGTTGTTAGAAAGGATGTTGTGTGTTGTTAGAAAGGACTGGATGTTGCGTGTTGTTAGAAAGGACTGGATGTAGCGTGTTGTTAGAAAGGACTGGATGTAGCGTGTTGTTAGAAAGGACTGGATGTAGCGTGTTGTTAGAAAGGATGTAGCGTGTTGTTAGAAAGGACTGGATATTGCGTGTTGTTAGAAAGGACTGGATATTGCGTGTTGTTAGAAAGGATGTAGCGTGTTGTTAGAAAGGACTGGATGTTGAGTGTTGTTAGAAAGGACTGGATGTTGCGTGTTGTTAGAAAGGACTGGATATAGCGTGTTGTTAGAAAGGACTGGATGTAGCGTGTTGTTAGAAAGGACTGGATGTAGCGTGTTGTTAGAAAGGACTGGATATTGCGTGTTGTTAGAAAGGATGTAGCATGTTGTTAGAAAGGACTGGATGTTGAGTGTTGTTAGAAAGGACTGGATGTTGCGTGTTGTTAGAAAGGACTGGATAAAGCGTGTTGTTAGAAAGGACTGGATGTAGCATGTTGTTAGAAAGGACTGGATGTAGCGTGTTGTTAGAAAGGACTGGATGTAGCGTGTTGTTAGAAAGGACTGGATGTAGCGTGTTGTTAGAAAGGACTGGATGTAGCGTGTTGTTAGAAAGGACTGGATGTAGCGTGTTGTTAGAAAGGACTGGATGTAGTGTGTTGTTAGAAAGGACTGGATGTAGCGTGTTGTTAGAAAGGACTGGATGTAGCGTGTTGTTAGAAAGGGCTGGATGTAGCATGTTGTTAGAAAGGACTGGATGTTGCGTGTTGTTAGAAAGGGCTGGATGTAGCGTGTTGTTAGAAAGGACTGGATGAGTGTGTTGTTAGAAAGGACTGATGTGCGTGTTGTTAGAAAGGACTGGATGTAGCGTGTTGTTAGAAAGGACTGGATGTAGTGTGTTGTTAGAAAGGACTGGATGTAGCGTGTTGTTAGAAAGGACTGGATGTAGCGTGTTGTTAGAAAGGGCTGGATGTAGCATGTTGTTAGGAAGGACTGGATGTTGCGTGTTGTTAGAAAGGGCTGGATGTAGCGTGTTGTTAGAAAGGACTGGATGTTGCGTGTTGTTAGAAAGGACTGGATGTAGCATGTTGTTAGAAAGGACTGGATGTAGCGTGTTGTTAGAAAGGACTGGATATTGCGTGTTGTTAGAAAGGATGTAGCGTGTTGTTAGAAAGGACTGGATGTTGAGTGTTGTTAGAAAGGACTGGATGTTGCGTGTCGTTAGAAAGGACTGGATATAGCGTGTTGTTAGAAAGGACTGGATGTAGCGTGTTAGAAAGGCTGTAGCGTGTTGCTAGAAAGGACTGGATGTAGCATGTTGTTAGAAAGGATGTAATACAACTAGATGCAGCGTGTTGTTAGAAAGGACTGGATGTAGCGTGTTGTTAGAAAGGACTGGATATTGCGTGTTGTTAGAAAGGATGTAGCATGTTGTTAGAAAGGACTGGATGTTGAGTGTTGTTAGAAAGGACTGGATGTTGCGTGTTGTTAGAAAGGACTGGATAAAGTGTGTTGTTAGAAAGGACTGGATGTAGCGTGTTGTTAGAAAGGACTGGATGTAGCGTGTTGTTAGAAAGGACTGGATATAGCGTGGTGTTAGAAAGGACTGGATGTAGTGTGTTGTTAGAAAGGACTGGATGTAGCGTGTTGTTAGAAAGGACTGGATATAGCGTGGTGTTAGAAAGGACTGGATGTTGAGTGTTGTTAGAAAGGGCTGGATGTAGCGTGTTGTTAGAAAGGACTGGATGTTGCGTGTTGTTAGAAAGGACTGGATGTAGCATGTTGTTAGAAAGGACTGGATGTAGCGTGTTGTTAGAAAGGACTGGATATTGCGTGTTGTTAGAAAGGATGTAGCGTGTTGTTAGAAAGGACTGGATGTTGAGTGTTGTTAGAAAGGACTGGATGTTGCGTGTCGTTAGAAAGGACTGGATATAGCGTGTTGTTAGAAAGGACTGGATGTAGCGTGTTAGAAAGGCTGTAGCGTGTTGCTAGAAAGGACTGGATGTAGCATGTTGTTAGAAAGGATGTAATACAACTAGATGCAGCGTGTTGTTAGAAAGGACTGGATGTAGCGTGTTGTTAGAAAGGACTGGATATTGCGTGTTGTTAGAAAGGATGTAGCATGTTGTTAGAAAGGACTGGATGTTGATTGTTGTTAGAAAGGACTGGATGTTGCGTGTTGTTAGAAAGGACTGGATAAAGTGTGTTGTTAGAAAGGACTGGATGTAGCGTGTTGTTAGAAAGGACTGGATGTAGCGTGTTGTTAGAAAGGACTGGATATAGCGTGGTGTTAGAAAGGACTGGATGTAGTGTGTTGTTAGAAAGGACTGGATGTAGCGTGTTGTTAGAAAGGACTGGATATAGCGTGGTGTTAGAAAGGACTGGATGTTGAGTGTTGTTAGAAAGGACTGGATATTGCGTGTTGTTAGAAAGGATGTAGCATGTTGTTAGAAAGGACTGGATGTTGAGTGTTGTTAGAAAGGACTGGATGTTGCGTGTTGTTAGAAAGGACTGGATAAAGCGTGTTGTTAGAAAGGATGTAGCATGTTGTTAGAAAGGACTGGATGTAGCGTGTTGTTAGAAAGGACTGGATGTAGTGTGTTGTTAGAAAGGACTGGATGTAGCGTGTTGTTAGAAAGGACTGGATGTAGCGTGTTGTTAGAAAGGACTGGATGTAGCGTGTTGTTAGAAAGGACTGGATGTAGTGTGTTGTTAGAAAGGACTGGATGTAGCGTGTTGTTAGAAAGGACTGGATGTAGCGTGTTGTTAGAAAGGGCTGGATGTAGCGTGTTGTTAGAAAGGACTGGATGTTGCGTGTTGTTAGAAAGGACTGAATGTAGCATGTTGTTAGAAAGGACTGGATGGTGCATGTTGTTAGAAAGGACTGGATGTTGTGTGTTGTTAGAAAGGGCTGGATGTAGCGTGTTGTTAGAAAGGACTGGATGTTGCGTGTTGTTAGAAAGGACTGGATGTAGCGTGTTGTTAGAAAGGACTGGATGTAGCGTGTTGTTAGAAAGGACTGGATATTGCGTGTTGTTAGAAAGGATGTAGCGTGTTGTTAGAAAGGACTGGATGTTGAGTGTTGTTAGAAAGGACTGGATGTTGCGTGTTGTTAGAAAGGACTGGATATAGCGTGTTGTTAGAAAGGACTGGATGTAGCGTGTTAGAAAGGCTGTAGCGTGTTGCTAGAAAGGACTGGATGTAGCATGTTGTTAGAAAGGATGTAATACAACTAGATGCAGCGTGTTGTTAGAAAGGACTGGATGTAGCGTGTTGTTAGAAAGGACTGGATATTGCGTGTTGTTAGAAAGGATGTAGCATGTTGTTAGAAAGGACTGGATGTTGAGTGTTGTTAGAAAGGACTGGATGTTGCGTGTTGTTAGAAAGGACTGGATAAAGTGTGTTGTTAGAAAGGACTGGATGTAGCGTGTTGTTAGAAAGGACTGGATGTAGCGTGTTGTTAGAAAGGACTGGATATAGCGTGGTGTTAGAAAGGACTGGATGTAGTGTGTTGTTAGAAAGGACTGGATGTAGCATGTTGTTAGAAAGGACTGGATGTAGCGTGTTGTTAGAAAGGGCTGGATGTAGCGTGTTGTTAGAAAGGACTGGATATTGCGTGTTGTTAGAAAGGACTGGATGTTGCGTGTTGTTAGAAAGGACTGGATAAAGTGTGTTGTTAGAAAGGACTGGATGTAGCGTGTTGTTAGAAAGGACTGGATGTAGCGTGTTGTTAGAAAGGACTGGATATTGCGTGTTGTTAGAAAGGATGTAGCATGTTGTTAGAAAGGACTGGATGTTGAGTGTTGTTAGAAAGGACTGGATGTTGCGTGTTGTTAGAAAGGACTGGATAAAGTGTGTTGTTAGAAAGGACTGGATGTAGCGTGTTGTTAGAAAGGACTGGATGTAGCGTGTTGTTAGAAAGGACTGGATATAGCGTGGTGTTAGAAAGGACTGGATGTAGTGTGTTGTTAGAAAGGACTGGATGTAGCGTGTTGTTAGAAAGGACTGGATATAGCGTGGTGTTAGAAAGGACTGGATGTTGAGTGTTGTTAGAAAGGACTGGATAGCGTGTTGCTGTGTTGTTAGAAAACTGGATGTAGCATGTTGTTAGAAAGGACTGGATGTTGAGTGTTGTTAGAAAGGACTGGATGTTGCGTGTTGTTAGAAAGGACTGGATAAAGCGTGTTGTTAGAAAGGATGTAGCATGTTGTTAGAAAGGACTGGATGTAGCGTGTTGTTAGAAAGGACTGGATGTAGTGTGTTGTTAGAAAGGACTGGATGTAGCGTGTTGTTAGAAAGGACTGGATGTAGCGTGTTGTTAGAAAGGACTGGATGTAGCGTGTTGTTAGAAAGGACTGGATGTAGTGTGTTGTTAGAAAGGACTGGATGTAGCGTGTTGTTAGAAAGGACTGGATGTAGCGTGTTGTTAGAAAGGGCTGGATGTAGCGTGTTGTTAGAAAGGACTGGATGTTGCGTGTTGTTAGAAAGGACTGAATGTAGCATGTTGTTAGAAAGGACTGGATGGTGCATGTTGTTAGAAAGGACTGGATGTTGTGTGTTGTTAGAAAGGGCTGGATGTAGCGTGTTGTTAGAAAGGACTGGATGTTGCGTGTTGTTAGAAAGGACTGGATGTAGCGTGTTGTTAGAAAGGACTGGATGTAGCGTGTTGTTAGAAAGGACTGGATATTGCGTGTTGTTAGAAAGGATGTAGCGTGTTGTTAGAAAGGACTGGATGTTGAGTGTTGTTAGAAAGGACTGGATGTTGCGTGTCGTTAGAAAGGACTGGATATAGCGTGTTGTTAGAAAGGACTGGATGTAGCGTGTTAGAAAGGCTGTAGCGTGTTGCTAGAAAGGACTGGATGTAGCATGTTGTTAGAAAGGATGTAATCCAACTAGATGCAGCGTGTTGTTAGAAAGGACTGGATGTAGCGTGTTGTTAGAAAGGACTGGATATTGCGTGTTGTTAGAAAGGATGTAGCATGTTGTTAGAAAGGACTGGATGTTGAGTGTTGTTAGAAAGGACTGGATGTTGCGTGTTGTTAGAAAGGACTGGATAAAGTGTGTTGTTAGAAAGGACTGGATGTAGCGTGTTGTTAGAAAGGACTGGATGTAGCGTGTTGTTAGAAAGGACTGGATATAGCGTGGTGTTAGAAAGGACTGGATGTAGTGTGTTGTTAGAAAGGACTGGATGTAGCATGTTGTTAGAAAGGACTGGATGTAGCGTGTTGTTAGAAAGGGCTGGATGTAGCGTGTTGTTAGAAAGGACTGGATGTAGCGTGTTGTTAGAAAGGACTGGATGTAGCGTGTTGTTAGAAATGACTGGATGTAGTGTGTTGTTAGAAAGGACTGGATGTTGCGTGTTGTTAGAAAGGATGTTGCGTGTTGTTAGAAAGGACTGGATGTTGCGTGTTGTTAGAAAGGACTGGATGTAGCGTGTTGTTAGAAAGGATGTTGCGTGTTGTTAGAAAGGACTGGATGTAGTGTTTTGTTAGAAAGGACTGGATGTTGCGTGTTGTTAGAAAGGACTGAATGTAGCATGTTGTTAGAAAGGACTGGATGGTGCATGTTGTTAGAAAGGACTGGATGTAGCATGTTGTTAGAAAGGACTGGATGTTGCGTGTTGTTAGAAAGGATGTTGCGTGTTGCTAGAAAGGACTGGATGTTACGTGTTGTTAGAAAGGATGTTGCGTGTTGTTAGAAAGGACTGGATGTTGCGTGTTGTTAGAAAGGACTGGATGTAGCGTGTTGTTAGAAAGGATGTAGCGTGTTGTTAGAAAGGACTGGATGTAGCGTGTTGTTAGAAAGGACTGGATATAGCGTGTTGTTAGAAAGGACTGGATGTAGCGTGTTAGAAAGGCTGTAGCGTGTTGCTAGAAAGGACTGGATGTAGCATGTTGTTAGAAAGGATGTAATACAACTAGATGCAGCGTGTTGTTAGAAAGGACTGGATGTAGCATGTTGTTAGAAAGGACTGGATGTAGCGTGTTGTTAGAAAGGACTGGATATTGCGTGTTGTTAGAAAGGATGTAGCGTGTTGTTAGAAAGGACTGGATGTTGAGTGTTGTTAGAAAGGACTGGATGTTGCGTGTCGTTAGAAAGGACTGGATATAGCGTGTTGTTAGAAAGGACTGGATGTAGCGTGTTAGAAAGGCTGTAGCGTGTTGCTAGAAAGGACTGGATGTAGCATGTTGTTAGAAAGGATGTAATACAACTAGATGCAGCGTGTTGTTAGAAAGGACTGGATGTAGCGTGTTGTTAGAAAGGACTGGATATTGCGTGTTGTTAGAAAGGATGTAGCATGTTGTTAGAAAGGACTGGATGTTGAGTGTTGTTAGAAAGGACTGGATGTTGCGTGTTGTTAGAAAGGACTGGATAAAGTGTGTTGTTAGAAAGGACTGGATGTAGCGTGTTGTTAGAAAGGACTGGATGTAGCGTGTTGTTAGAAAGGACTGGATATAGCGTGGTGTTAGAAAGGACTGGATGTAGTGTGTTGTTAGAAAGGACTGGATGTAGCATGTTGTTAGAAAGGACTGGATGTAGCGTGTTGTTAGAAAGGGCTGGATGTAGCGTGTTGTTAGAAAGGACTGGATGTAGCGTGTTGTTAGAAAGGACTGGATGTAGCGTGTTGTTAGAAATGACTGGATGTAGTGTGTTGTTAGAAAGGACTGGATGTTGCGTGTTGTTAGAAAGGATGTTGCGTGTTGTTAGAAAGGACTGGATGTTGCGTGTTGTTAGAAAGGACTGGATGTAGCGTGTTGTTAGAAAGGATGTTGCGTGTTGTTAGAAAGGACTGGATGTAGTGTTTTGTTAGAAAGGACTGGATGTTGCGTGTTGTTAGAAAGGACTGAATGTAGCATGTTGTTAGAAAGGACTGGATGGTGCATGTTGTTAGAAAGGACTGGATGTAGCATGTTGTTAGAAAGGACTGGATGTTGCGTGTTGTTAGAAAGGATGTTGCGTGTTGTTAGAAAGGACTGGATGTTGCATGTTGTTAGAAAGGACTGGATGTAGCGTGTTAGAAAGGCTGTAGCGTGTTGCTAGAAAGGACTGGATGTTACGTGTTGTTAGAAAGGATGTTGCGTGTTGTTAGAAAGGACTGGATGTTGCGTGTTGTTAGAAAGGACTGGATGTAGCGTGTTGTTAGAAAGGATGTAGCGTGTTGTTAGAAAGGACTGGATGTAGCGTGTTGTTAGAAAGGACTGGATATAGCGTGTTGTTAGAAAGGACTGGATGTAGCGTGTTAGAAAGGCTGTAGCGTGTTGCTAGAAAGGACTGGATGTAGCATGTTGTTAGAAAGGATGTAATACAACTAGATGCAGCGTGTTGTTAGAAAGGACTGGATGTAGCGTGTTGTTAGAAAGGACTGGATATTGCGTGTTGTTAGAAAGGATGTAGCATGTTGTTAGAAAGGACTGGATGTTGAGTGTTGTTAGAAAGGACTGGATGTTGCGTGTTGTTAGAAAGGACTGGATAAAGTGTGTTGTTAGAAAGGACTGGATGTAGCGTGTTGTTAGAAAGGACTGGATATAGCGTGGTGTTAGAAAGGACTGGATGTAGTATGTTGTTAGAAAGGACTGGATGTAGCGTGTTGTTAGAAAGGACTGGATGTAGCGTGTTGTTAGAAAGGGCTGGATGTAGCGTGTTGTTAGAAAGGACTGGATGTATTGTGTTGTTAGAAAGGACTGGATGTAGTGTGTTGTTAGAAAGGACTGGATGTAGCGTGTTGTTAGAAAGGACTGGATGTAGCGTGTTGTTAGAAAGGACTGGATGTAGCGTGTTGTTAGAAATGACTGGATGTAGTGTGTTGTTAGAAAGGACTGGATGTTGCGTGTTGTTAGAAAGGATGTTGCGTGTTGTTAGAAAGGACTGGATGTTGCGTGTTGTTAGAAAGGACTGGATGTAGCGTGTTGTTAGAAAGGATGTTGCGTGTTGTTAGAAAGGACTGGATGTAGTGTTTTGTTAGAAAGGACTGGATGTTGCGTGTTGTTAGAAAGGACTGAATGTAGCATGTTGTTAGAAAGCACTGGATGGTGCATGTTGTTAGAAAGGACTGGATGTAGCGTGTTGTTAGAAAGGACTGGATGTTGCGTGTTGTTAGAAAGGATGTTGCGTGTTGTTAGAAAGGACTGGATGTTGCATGTTGTTAGAAAGGACTGGATGTAGCGTGTTAGAAAGGCTGTAGCGTGTTGCTAGAAAGGACTGGATGTTACGTGTTGTTAGAAAGGATGTTGTGTGTTGTTAGAAAGGACTGGATGTTGCGTGTTGTTAGAAAGGACTGGATGTAGCGTGTTGTTAGAAAGGATGTTGCGTGTTGTTAGAAAGGACTGGATGTAGTGTTTTGTTAGAAAGGACTGGATGTTGCGTGTTGTTAGAAAGGACTGAATGTAGCATGTTGTTAGAAAGGACAGGATGGTGCATGTTGTTAGAAAGGACTGGATGTAGCGTGTTGTTAGAAAGGATGTGGCGTGTTGTTAGAAAGGACTGGATTTTGCGTGTTGTTAGAAAGGACTGGATGTAGCGTGTTGTTAGAAAGGATGTTGTGTGTTGTTAGAAAGGACTGGATGTTGCATGTTGTTAGAAAGGACTGGATGTAGCGTGTTGTTAGAAAGGATGTAGCGTGTTGTTAGAAAGGACTGGATGTAGCGTGTTGTTAGAAAGGATGTGGCGTGTTGTTAGAAAGGACTGGATGTTGCGTGTTGTTAGAAAGGACTGGATGTAGCGTGTTGTTAGAAAGGATGTTGTGTATTGTTAGAAAGGACTGGATGTTGCATGTTGTTAGAAAGGACTGGATGTAGCGTGTTGTTAGAAAGGATGTAGCGTGTTGTTAGAAAGGACTGGATGTAGCGTGTTGTTAGAAAGGACTGGATGTAGCGTGTTGTTAGAAAGGACTGGATATTGCGTGTTGTTAGAAAGGACTGGATATTGCGTGTTGTTAGAAAGGATGTAGCGTGTTGTTAGAAAGGACTGGATGTTGAGTGTTGTTAGAAAGGACTGGATGTTGCGTGTTGTTAGAAAGGACTGGATATAGCGTGTTGTTAGAAAGGACTGGATGTAGCGTGTTGTTAGAAAGGACTGGATGTAGCGTGTTGTTAGAAAGGACTGGATATTGCGTGTTGTTAGAAAGGATGTAGCATGTTGTTAGAAAGGACTGGATGTTGCGTGTTGTTAGAAAGGACTGGATAAAGCGTGTTGTTAGAAAGGACTGGATGTAGCATGTTGTTAGAAAGGACTGGATGTAGCGTGTTGTTAGAAAGGACTGGATGTAGTGTGTTGTTAGAAAGGACTGGATGTAGCGTGTTGTTAGAAAGGACTGGATGTAGCGTGTTGTTAGAAAGGACTGGATGTAGCGTGTTGTTAGAAAGGACTGGATGTAGCGTGTTGTTAGAAAGGACTGGATGTAGCGTGTTGTTAGAAAGGACTGGATGTAGCGTGTTGTTAGAAAGGGCTGGATGTAGCGTGTTGTTAGAAAGGACTGGATGTTGCGTGTTGTTAGAAAGGACTGAATGTAGCGTGTTGTTAGAAAGGACTGGATGGTGCATGTTGTTAGAAAGGACTGGATGTTGTGTGTTGTTAGAAAGGGCTGGATGTAGCGTGTTGTTAGAAAGGACTGGATGTTGCGTGTTGTTAGAAAGGACTGGATGTAGCGTGTTGTTAGAAAGGACTGGATGTAGCGTGTTGTTAGAAAGGACTGGATATTGCGTGTTGTTAGAAAGGATGTAGCGTGTTGTTAGAAAGGACTGGATGTTGAGTGTTGTTAGAAAGGACTGGATGTTGCGTGTCGTTAGAAAGGACTGGATATAGCGTGTTGTTAGAAAGGACTGGATGTAGCGTGTTAGAAAGGCTGTAGCGTGTTGCTAGAAAGGACTGGATGTAGCATGTTGTTAGAAAGGATGTAATACAACTAGATGCAGCGTGTTGTTAGAAAGGACTGGATGTAGCGTGTTGTTAGAAAGGACTGGATATTGCGTGTTGTTAGAAAGGATGTAGCATGTTGTTAGAAAGGACTGGATGTTGAGTGTTGTTAGAAAGGACTGGATGTTGCGTGTTGTTAGAAAGGACTGGATAAAGTGTGTTGTTAGAAAGGACTGGATGTAGCGGGTTGTTAGAAAGGACTGGATGTAGCGTGTTGTTAGAAAGGACTGGATGTAGCGTGGTGTTAGAAAGGACTGGATGTTGAGTGTTGTTAGAAAGGACTGGATGTAGTGTGTTGTTAGAAAGGACTGGATGTTGCGTGTTGTTAGAAAGGACTGGATAAAGCATGTTGTTAGAAAGGACTGGATGTAGCGTGTTGTTAGAAAGGACTGGATGTAGCGTGTTGTTAGAAAGGACTGGATGTAGCGTGTTGTTAGAAAGGGCTGGATGTAGCGTGTTGTTAGAAAGGACTGGATGTATTGTGTTGTTAGAAAGGACTGGATGTTGCGTGTTGTTAGAAAGGACTGGATAAAGTGTGTTGTTAGAAAGGACTGGATGTAGCGTGTTGTTAGAAAGGACTGGATGTAATGTGTTGTTAGAAAGGACTGGATGTAGGGTGTTGTTAGAAAGGACTGGATGTAGCGTGTTGTTAGAAAGGACTGGATGTAGCGTGTTGTTAGAAAGGACTGGATGTAGCGTGTTGTTAGAAATGACTGGATGTAGTGTGTTGTTAGAAAGGACTGGATGTTGCGTGTTGTTAGAAAGGACTGGATAAAGCATGTTGTTAGAAAGGACTGGATGTAGCGTGTTGTTAGAAAGGACTGGATGTAGCGTGTTGTTAGAAAGGATGTAGCGTGTTGTTAGAAATGACTGGATGTAGCGTGTTGTTAGAAAGGACTGGATGTAGTGTGTTGTTAGAAAGGACTGGATGTAGTGTGTTGTTAGAAAGGACTGGATGTAGCGTGTTGTTAGAAAGGACTGGATGTAGCGTGTTGTTAGAAAGGACTGGATGTAGCGTGTTGTTAGAAATGACTGGATGTAGTGTGTTGTTAGAAAGGACTGGATGTTGCGTGTTGTTAGAAAGGACTGGATAAAGCATGTTGTTAGAAAGGACTGGATGTAGCGTGTTGTTAGAAAGGACTGGATGTAGCGTGTTGTTAGAAAGGACTGGATAAAGCGTGTTGTTAGAAATGACTGGATGTAGCGTGTTGTTAGAAAGGACTGGATGTAGTGTGTTGTTAGAAAGGACTGGATGTAGTGTGTTGTTAGAGTAGCTGCAAAGTTGCTTCAGATGATGTCACTTGCAACTTGGATCTGCAGAAGAAATTGTGTTCACATAGCTTCGTGTGACACAGGCCTAAATCGTCTGGATTCTCATTAGAAACCATCCCCCCCTCCCCCTTCTCCTATTTTCTCTCCTTCTACCCTTCCTACTGCCCTCTGTTCTGGCTTGGGACAGCAAATCAATATTCAGAGCTGTTTTTGCTGCTTAATTATCCGGTTATTCTTAGTTGTTCGCCTGTTCGGCCTCTCATCCTTCTTTTTCCTCTCCTCTTCTCCTATCTCTGTCCCCTTGGCTGAGGTGTTTGTCTTTGTGGAAACAGCTCAGTTCAGTTTGCCAGAGCATGAGAGGAGAGGGGGGAAGAGGGATTCAGTGTTAATGAAGTAACAGAAATCACACTAGGTGACATCCTGCCCCTCTCCCTCTCTCGCTCTTTCACTCCAACACTCTGTTTTGTCTCCTTCCCTTTCTTCCTCCCTCACACACATGAATACACATCCTCCCTCTGATTGATACCTTCCCCCTCTTTCTCTATTGCTTTGTGTCCTACTATTCCAAATTTTTGTTCTTCTTCTTCGTACTTTGCAAATTAGCAAGGGGGCTGAGACACCCAAACTCCCAAAGCCTGCCTCCAAAATCACAGGCAATCTCTCATGTTCCCTTCCTTGGACACTACACTACACACACACACACACACACACACACACACACACACACACACACACACACACACACACACACACACACACACACACACACACACACACACACACACACACACACACACACACACACACACACACACACACACACACACCCTCCCCAAGTCCTACTGGCTAATTAATTATGGTTATGATAATGACCTAATGTAATTATGGTTATGGTGCCAACGGAAAATAAGTTGAACGCATCTTATAATTATCCATTAAATAATTATTCATTTGAACAAACCCCCACTGATTATTGCTCCGTCCTCAATGCAAATTAATGGCGTCTTCGCCCTCTATAAAAAAACATTCTATCACAGTTTAATTTCCCTTTTTATCATCATTTAGATATTCAGCGATTTTTAATTCACCATTTTTTCTTTCTAGAAGTTTTGTAAAGTTTCCACAATCTCTGTGTTCCATATTATGTTCCCTCTTGTCAATTCGAGACGCAGAAACTGAAACAGTCCTCTCAATCAAACGGTTTGTCTTTCATGTGAACCAGAACTCCATGGAGAACAACTGACATTTGCCCCCTGAGGATTGTCTGGGCTGTAGTTCAGCAGTGATTCATCATGGTGAATGTGACTTATTGAGTCCTAAGGTTAGCTAATGGTGCAGAACCAGCCACTTCCTCTCCGAGAACCTCTCTGGGCCGACTGTGACTTGGTGTCGCCTCATCTGTCAACCTGATATACACACAGGAGGATTCTCTTACTACCCTAATGTCCTGCTGCTGTGCTTGCTGTGCCCTGTCATGGGCTGAAATGTGATCATGTTTGCACTCGAGGTGTATGCTTGGCTCTAATTTGATGCATATGACTTTTTCGACTGTATCAGGTCCTCAACACAGCTCACTCTGTCCATAACCGTAGAAAAAGATTGTTCAAGTGTCTTGATAGATATGATCTTATAGTCCAATCGAGGCCAATCTGGCCCTAGCCATTCTCCATCCCTTCTTCACCATCAAAGACTCCTCCTCTCCACTGTCCATTCACTGACGTATTTGCACTCCGAGACGGATCATTGACCTGTCTGATACACAATGACATGCAGAACCATGTCAATGGGGGAGTTTCCCATTAGACTTGATGTGTGTATTGTACTAGCCATGCTGTCACGGTGTTGCCACAGGCTGCCTGTTAGGTTAAGTGGGCTTCACTCATCTCTGCTACACTGATCTTATCGCTGTCTGTCTGTGTGCTCGATCCCATCTCCTCCAAGGCTTTATTTAGTCTAATGTACTGGGTGGTTCGAGCCCTTAATGCTGATTGGCTGACGGCCGTGGTATATCAGACAGTATACCACAGGTATGACAGAACCTTTATTTTTACTGCTTTATAATAGCAATAAGGCTCCTCCTCACACACATATATAAAAGGCTAAGGGCTTTGTCCAGACACTCCGCATTGTGTTGTGCGTAAGAACAGCCCTTTGCCGTGGTATATGTTCTATGTTCATATACCACAACCCCTCCACCCTTATTGCTTAATTAACTGTGTGATTCAGCCGACTTGATGGAACAAGGCCTTCTATGCATGTTAAAGGTATTATGTCTGTGTTAAAAAAAAATTTTTTAAAGCAATATTATTCAAATTCACCTTAGGCTATTCTTGTGTTCTTCTTGATTTATTCACTTAGTGTATTCAGTGTGTATTATTAGTGTATTATTTGCTGTGTATTCTGAACAGATGTAAGACTCTGTGAGCTCATGAAAAGTTGGTTAGAGGATGTGCAATTAATTAAACGGTTTGTTTGTACGTTTGTTCTAACAGTTCTCCTTTAAGATAAAACCAAGTAGACTCCTTCTATTATGAAGGGGCCGGTCGGTAGTCTAGTGGTTAGAGCGTTGGGCCAGTAACTGAAAGGTTGCTGGATGGAATCCCCAAGATGACGAGGTAAAGATCTGTCGTTCTGCCCGAGCAAGACATGGATGTCGATTAAGGCAACCCTCCGCACCTCTCTGAAGGAAGACACATTTCAGATGACGGCATTCAGGTGTAGAACTGACGAGGTGTTTCCCTTTACAGTCCAGTTCAAATGGTCTTCCCAGAACAGAGGGGGACGTATGTGGAAACAGAATAGGCTCTTAGACATATGCAGGTATATTTGCCTCATGCAAAAATATCTTTACGGTTAAATAAATGCCATTTACTTATAAACCACCTTTTCGATTCCTCTGTCTCTCTCCCCTGATAGAGGGAAACAGTACAGTACTTCACCATGGAAGGGTTTGGAATGGTGCATTTCTCTCTGCATTTCATCCTGTCAGTGAGAGAGATTGGGGTACGCTCTCTCCCTCTCCCACCCACTCAGCGCCCAGCTAAAGTAGCTAATGGGTTTGGGGCTCGCCCTGACGCGCTGGCGGGATATTGAGTTGGGACTTCCACCGGTCCCCGAGCAAGCAGACATGCTTGCGGGGCGGCTGAGAGGATCGGAGAATACAGCTAGTCGGGAACATGATATAATTTGAGTGGGCCATGGCAGCACATTGCGACAGCCCTCTAATACAACTAGATACAGCAGCCCCAGACCTCTAATACAACTAGATGCAGCATCCTCAGCCCTCTAATACAACTAGATACAGAAGCCCCAGACCTCTAATACAACTAGATGCAGCATCCTCAGCCCTCTAATACAACTAGATACAGCAGCCCCAGACCTCTAATACAACTAGATGCAGCATCCTCAGCCCTCTAATACAACTAGATACAGCATCCTCAGCCCTCTAATACAACTAAATGCAGCATCCTCAGCCCTCTAATACAACTAGATGCAGCATCCTCAGCCCTCTAATACAACTAGATGCAGCATCCTCAGCCCTCTATTACAACTAGATGCAGCATCCCCAGCCCTCTAATGAAACTAGATGCAGCATCCCCTGCCCTCTAATGCAACTAGATGCAGCATTCCCTGCCCTCTAATACAACTAGATGCAGCATCCCCAGCCCTCTAATACAACTAGATGCAGCACCCCCTGCCCTCTAATACAACTAGATACAGCATCCTCAGCCCTCTAATACAACTAGATACAGCATCCCCAGCCCTCTAATACAACTAGATACAGCATCCTCAGCCCTCTAATACAACTAGATGCAGCATCCTCAGCCCTCTAATGAAACTAGATGCAGCATCCCCAGCCCTCTAATACAACTAGATGCAGCATCCTCAGCCCTCTAATACAACTAGATGCAGCATCCCCAGACCTCTAATACAACTAGATACAGCATCCCCTGCCCTCTAATACAACTAGATACAGCATCCTCAGCCCTCTAATACAACTAGATACAGCATCCCCAGCCCTCTAATACAACTAGATGCAGCATCCCCAGCCCTCTAATACAACTAGATACAGCATCCTCAGCCCTCTAACAACTAGATACAGCATCCACAGCCCTCTAATACAACTAGATGCAGCATCCCCTGCCCTCTAATGCAACTAGATGCAGCATCCCCTGCCCTCTAATGCAACTAGATGCAGCATTCCCTGCCCTCTAATACAACTAGATGCAGCATCCCCAGACCTCTAATACAACTAGATGCAGCATCCCCAGCCCTCTAATACAACTAGATGCAGCATCCTCAGCCCTCTAATACAACTAGATGCAGCATCCCCAGCCCTCTAATACAACTAGATACAGCATCCTCAGCCCTCTAATACAACTAGATGCAGCATCCCCTGCCCTCTAATGCAACTAGATGCAGCATCCCCTGCCCTCTAATACAACTAGATGCAGCATCCCCTGCCCTCTAATGCAACTAGATGCAGCATCCCCTGCCCTCTAATGCAACTAGATGCAGCATTCCCTGCCCTCTAATACAACTAGATGCAGCATCCCCAGACCTCTAATACAACTAGATGCAGCATCCCCAGCCCTCTAATACAACTAGATGCAGCATCCTCAGCCCTCTAATACAACTAAATGCAGCATCCTCAGCCCTCTAATACAACTAGATGCAGCATCCTCAGCCCTCTATTACAACTAGATGCAGCATCCCCAGCCCTCTAATGCAACTAGATGCAGCATCCCCTGCCCTCTAATGCAACTAGATGCAGCATTCCCTGCCCTCTAATACAACTAGATGCAGCATCCCCAGCCCTCTAATACAACTAGATGCAGCACCGCCTGCCCTCTAATACAACTAGATACAGCATCCTCAGCCCTCTAATACAACTAGATACAGCATCCCCAGCCCTCTAATACAACTACATGCAGCATCCCCAGCCCTCTAATACAACTAGATACAGCATCCTCAGCCCTCTAATACAACTAGATGCAGCATCCTCAGCCCTCTAATACAACTAGATGCAGCATCCTCAGCCCTCTAATACAACTAGATGCAGCATCCCCAGCCCTCTAATACAACTAGATGCAGCATCCTCAGCCCTCTAATACAACTAGATGCAGCATTCCCTGCCCTCTAATACAACTACATGCAGCATCCCCAGCCCTCTAATACAACTAGATACAGCATCCTCAGCCCTCTAATACAACTAGATGCAGCATCCTCAGCCCTCTAATACAACTAGATGCAGCATCCCCAGCCCTCTAATACAACTAGATACAGCATCCTCAGCCCTCTAATACAACTAGATACAGCATCCCCAGCCCTCTAATACAACTACATGCAGCATCCCCAGCCCTCTAATACAACTAGATACAGCATCCTCAGCCCTCTAATACAACTACATTTACATTACATTTAAGTCATTTAGCAGACGCTCTTATCCAGAGCGACTTACAAATTGGTGCATTCACCTTATGACATCCAGTGGGACAGTCACTTAACAATAGTGCATCTAAAACTTAGGGGGGGTGGGGTGAGAGGGATTACTTAACCTATCCTAGGTATTCCTTAAAGAGGTGGGGTTTCAGGTGTCTCCGGAAGGTGGTGATTGACTCCGCTGTCCTGGCGTCGTGAGGGAGTTTGTTCCACCATTGGGGGGCCAGGGCAGCGAACAGTTTTGACTGGGCTAGATGCAGCATCCTCAGCCCTCTAATACAACTAGATGCAGCATCCTCAGCCCTCTAATACAACTAGATGCAGCATCCCCAGCCCTCTAATACAACTAGATGCAGCATCCTCAGCCCTCTAATACAACTAGATGCAGCATTCCCTGCCCTCTAATACAACTACATGCAGCATCCCCAGCCCTCTAATACAACTAGATACAGCATCCTCAGCCCTCTAATACAACTAGATGCAGCATCCTCAGCCCTCTAATACAACTAGATGCAGCATCCCCAGCCCTCTAATACAACTAGATGCAGCATCCTCAGCCCTCTAATACAACTAGATGCAGCATTCCCTGCCCTCTAATACAACTAGATGCAGCATCCTCAGCCCTCTAATACAACTAGATGCAGCATCCCCAGACCTCTAATACAACTAGATACAGCATCCCCAGCCCTCTAATACAACTAGATGCAGCATCCCCAGCCCTCTAATACAACTAGATACAGCATCCTCAGCCCTCTAATACAACTAGATACAGCATCCCCAGCCCTCTAATACAACTAGATGCAGCATCCCCTGCCCTCTAATGCAACTAGATGCAGCATCCCCTGCCCTCTAATACAACTAGATGCAGCATCCCCTGCCCTCTAATGCAACTAGATGCAGCATCCCCTGCCCTCTAATGCAACTAGATGCAGCATTCCCTGCCCTCTAATACAACTAGATGCAGCATCCCCAGACCTCTAATACAACTAGATGCAGCATCCCCAGCCCTCTAATACAACTAGATGCAGCATCCTCAGCCCTCTAATACAACTAGATGCAGCATCCCCAGCCCTCTAATACAACTAGATACAGCATCCTCAGCCCTCTAATACAACTAGATACAGCATCCCCTGCCCTCTAATACAACTAGATGCAGCATCCCCTGCCCTCTAATACATCTAGATACAGCATCCCCAGACCTCTAATACAACTAGATGCAGCATCCCCAGACCTCTAATACAACTAGATGCAGCATCCCCAGCCCTCTAATACAACTAGATGCAGCATCCCCTGCCCTCTAATGCAACTAGATGCAGCATCCCCTGCCCTCTAATACAACTAGATGCAGCATCCCCTGCCCTCTAATGCAACTAGATGCAGCATCCCCTGCCCTCTAATACAACTAGATGCAGCATCCCCTGCCCTCTAATGCAACTAGATGCAGCATCCCCTGCCCTCTAATGCAACTAGATGCAGCATTCCCTGCCCTCTAATACAACTAGATGCAGCATCCCCAGACCTCTAATACAACTAGATGCAGCATCCCCAGCCCTCTAATACAACTAGATGCAGCATCCTCAGCCCTCTAATACAACTAGATGCAGCATCCTCAGCCCTCTAATACAACTAGATACAGCAGCCCCAGACCTCTAATACAACTAGATACAGCATCCCCTGCCCTCTAATACAACTAGATGCAGCATCCCCTGCCCTCTAATACATCTAGATACAGCATCCCCAGACCTCTAATACAACTAGATGCAGCATCCCCTGTCCTAGAATTCAACCTTCTTGACACCCTATAATACAGACCATTTTACCGAGCGAACATTATTAGGGATTTAGGCAGTAGGTTAAAGATCCCACTCCCTTGATCTCTGACCTTTGTGTTTATTTCCTCTCAACTCCTTTTATACTGCTGGGTTACACACACACACACATGCTCGAGGCACACACACACTGTAAAAAAATTGTTCCTTCGTCGTACAATTGTAAGTCAACCAGCTGCAACATGATTGTGAGTTTGTTCAAACTGTGAACATTTTGTTTAGCAAATTATACCCTGGAGCTCAGGGAGGCACGACACACCTTCTAAGAGTAGAGTTGTTGAAGAAAACACACCTCTTCTCTGCGTTGCTCTGTCCTACTTATTTTTCTCTATCTGTCTTACATTTTAGTAGACACTCTTTTCCAGAAGCAATTAGGGTTAAGTGCCTTTCTAAAGAGCACCTTGACAGATTTTTCACGTAGTCTGCTCGGGTTTTTGAACCTGCGACCTTTCGGGTGCCTTAACCACTAGGTGCTCTCTCTCTCTCTCTCTCTCTCTCTCTCTCTCTCCTCTCTCTCTCTCTCTCTCTCTCTGTCTCTCTTTCTCTCCCTCCCTCTCTCTCTCTCTCTCTCTCTCTCTCTCTCTCTCTCTCTCTCTCTCTCTCTCTCTCTCTCTCTCTCTCTCTCTCTCTCTCTCTCTCTCTCTCTCTCTCTCTCTCTCTTCTCTCCCTCTCTCTCTCTCTCTCTTCTCTCTCCCTCTCTCTCTCTCTCTCTCTCTCTCTCTCTCTCTCTTTCTCTTTCTCTCTCTCTCTCTCTCTCTCTCTCTCTCTCTCTCTCTCTCTCTCTCTCTGTCTCTCTTTCTCTCTCCCTCTCTCTCTCTCTCTCTCTCTCTCTCTCTCTCTCTCTCTCTCTCTCTCTCTCTCTCTCTCTCTCTCTCTCTCTCTCTCTCTCTCTCTCTCTCTCTCTCTCTCTCTGTCTCTCTGTCTCTCTCTCTCTGTCTCTCTCTTCTCTCTCTCTCTCTCTCTCTCTCTCTCTCTCTCTCTCTCTCTCTCTCTCTCTCTCTCTCTCTCTCTCTCTCTCTCTCTCTCTCTCTCTCTCTTCCTCCCTCTCCTCTCTCTCTCTCTCTCTCTCTGCTCTTCACTCAGTGCTGGATCTAAAAGTACAATCCCACAGACACTCGGATAGACACACACACTTTCCCTCACATATTCAGACACGCTTACACAATCAGATCCCCTCTCTTCCTCACACCTCTCCCCAGCAGGCACACACCATGGAATGAGATCTCACTAGCTTCCCTCCCCCCTACACACACACACACATAACCCTCCGGATATACAGTAACCCAATAAGTCAACACTTAACTTAAAAGCAACCCAACACTTCCCAATTAAAGTTAGTGGGCATTCACTTAAAACATATCACATAGCCTCAAAGAGTCCACATTCAACTCAAATAGACCAGATAAACTTAAATCAACTTTAACCAATATAACCCTCCACATGGTCCCAATTAATTCAGATTCTTGTGAATATGAAAGAGCCAACATACTGAACCTAAAATAATTCATATTAAACTCAAATAGAATTCATAGCCTGGTCCACCTTAAAATCCCTCCAACGGTCCATCTGTCAATAGAGCCCAGGCATTCATTATGTCTAATGTTATATACAGTATGTTACATATATTGTCCATGTGCCTGTCCTGAAGTCACACGCCCTCCCTCAGCGGGGGTGGGATAGGAGGAGCGAGGGAGGGAGGGTGGCAGAGAGGGAGAGAGCAGCGTGCCCACGCACCATGTGTCACTGATGGTATTAATCCCCCATGCACCCAAACATCCCCGGATTTCTTTCTCGTTTTCTCAATCTCACATTACTCTTGTTCACTCTCTCTCTCCCTCATCTCTCTCTCGCTCTCTCTCTTTCTCATTCCTCCTTCTTTTCCTCACTCCTCCTTCTTTTCCTCACTCACTCTCCTCCTTCCCCATGCCAGTACTCAGCTCAGGCTTGGCTGTGTCCGATCTGCAGAGCTGCACTCGTGACGACAGTCTGAATGAATTAAAGCAGTGCTGCCTCCCTCCCTGCTACTGTTCTAGGACACACAGCGGGGAAGTGGCCCCCACCCCTGCTCTCCCTCCCTCCCTCCCTCCCTGCCTCCCTGCCTCCCTCCCTCCCTCCCCGTATCTGGATGGAAGTGACATATGTAGGAGGGAAAGTGATATCCTCTATCCTCTGCCCACACAGCAAACTAAACCTCAGCTGCCTGCATCTCAGACCTGGGTTTCAAATCGTATTTGTTTTCTCTTGAGTATTTGATTGAGCCTTCCTAGAATTCTAGTAAGGCGGGCTTTAAGCTTTTTGGGACTACTCCAATGTTTCCATTGCGCCAGACAAGCTCAGTCAAGTGCAGCTAAAGTGTTTGGGTAAAGAAACACACTAGTTGAAGCCACGTCTACAGCCCAACGAGCTCCTCAGCCATGCCATGCAACGCAGCAGTTTCCAAATGTCAGACTGTCGGATGCGTGTTTGCCTGTTATGTTTGAATGAGTAATTATCTTGTGCTGCAATGGTCCGGCTGACCTTACAGCTCGACGTAGAAATGCTATTTGTTTTGGAACACAATGAAAAAGCCAAAAATGTCAGCTATAGTATTACGCCAATAAGAAGGCCAACAAGAAGCCACTAACAATGTGAATCAATAGTGTCTCTATTGCAATGGCTTGACGTTTCAAACGTTGTTTTCTGCATTTATACTAGTGTCATTTGGTTTGCGTCATTCTCTAAATAAATGTGAGGCCTATTGAACAGAGAAACCACAGTATTGACCATTGGACAGGTGTTGATCAGTAGTTGATCAGTAGTTGATCAGTAGTTCATCCACCCTGTCAGGTATTCGATGATCACTGAGGACATAATCAATGTGTCAGTTCTGTATTGAGCCTGATCTGCGGTGTGAGCTGACCACAGAGGATAGAGCATAGAGAGATGGGCAGAGAGAGAGAGAGGGAAGGCGGGTTGTGTAATGATGTGAAGGATGTTATAATGTTGTTGACTGGGTGTAGGATTATGAACAGTGTTAGATACGCTGTAAAAAGAAAATAATCCCAAAAATATTTTAAAAAACAGAAACGAAAGTTGATTCAACATACAATTGTAACGCAACCAGAGTTTGCGCAACAAAAATGTGGAGCAAGTTTGTGTGTGAAAACTGTTGAGCAAACTCACAACCCTATTGCAGCTGTTTGACTTACAATTGTACGCTGAATCAATATATATATATATATATATATATATATATATATATATATATATATATATATATATATATATATATATATATATATATATATATATATATATATATATATACTGTGTATTATTTTTTACAGTGTAGTATTGACAGGATATGTAAGAAGAATATCCTGTTATTGTGGACAGGGCGTTAGACTATGAACGGTGTTATATGTTGTGGACAGGATATGAGGTCGTGGACAGGATATGAACTGTGTTATATGTTATGGTCAGGATGAGGGATTGGGTAACGATGCACATGGTATTAGATATTGAATGGAAATGGAACGTGTAATATGTTGCGGACAGGATATGAGGTTGTGTAAGAAGAATATGAGCCTTGTTGATGAGGAGCAAAAATGGCAGTGGTGCCAGACTGCAACCCACGCTCCTGTCTAGTCTGATATATCATCCTCTTAGATATGGATGCTTATGGCTTGGGTGATATACTGTATACCGGGGTATTAAGACACATTTTGGGTTGCCCCCCCCCTTATAAGTTAACTATCTAAGATATGCCAAATAAATGACTCTATATCTAGTTCAAGGCTCAAGCTGTGCATTTGGTTAGCTAACTCATTAACATGCTAAGTGGCTATATGGCAAGAGCAAACTTCTTGGTTACAGCAGAGACAATCAAGATCCATATCGTTCTTGTGTGATTCTGACTCCTACTCTGTCTGCAGTGTATCAGCTTCTGTCTGTCTGTCTGTCTGTCTGTCTGTCTGTCTGTCTGTCTGTCTGTCTGTCTGTCTGTCTGTCTGTCTGTCTGTCTGTCTGTCTGTCTGTCTGTCTGTCTGTCTGTCTGTCTGTCTGTCTGTCTGTCTGTCTGTCTGTCTGTCTGTCTGTCTGTCTGTCTGTCTGTCTGTCTGTCTGTCTGTCTGTCTGTCTGTCTGTCTGTCTGTCTGTCTGTCTGTCTGTCTGTGCCTGTGTGTCTGCCAGAGCATGTTAATATGCACATTTCTGTACCGCGTGACCTTGTGCCCATCATTTAGCCAGGAGCAGTTCACTGTCCTGTCATGCGGAAATCTCCATAGGATGGCTGCTGCTCCACACACACACACACACACACACACACACACACACACACACACACACACACACACACACACACACACACACACACACACACACACACACACACACACACACACACACACACACACACACACACACACACACACACACACACACACACACACACACACACGTGCACGCGCACCCGCGGATTTGATAGAGAAACACAAGGACATGTACAGTTACTTTATATATAGCTACTCTGATATTCACAAATAGGGTCTGGAAAAAAGCAACTTCTGCGCCAAAACAAACTATTGACCAGCATCTCCCAGCAGATGCTGATTGGTGGAACAAGATACAACAATCCAACCAAAATATGTCTCAGTAAGAGACACAGTGAGAGGCGTAGCAGCTGTGTTACATGCACACATACACACACACGCACACACGCACACACACACACACACACACACACTCAATATTTCGGAAACACCACAGGCCACAGTGGGAGTCTGAGTGGCTGTGTTACATGCTCCCATGCTGTGACGGCTAGACCTCTGGGGTACGCTGCTATTTTGGCTGCGCTCGGAAACCATCTGAAACACTGCTGAAACGAGGACAAAACAAATGCAGAATGCATATGCATCAAAACCATTACAATACAGACAAATGGGTCACACTTTGAACTTGAACTTTGAGGCTAAATGAAGCCTTCGTAAACTCTTTATAAAGCCTATGTAGACAGCCAGGTCTCCCGTGATACAAGTCAGTATTCGACGTCCATCCATGTCTGAGGACGTCAGGAGATGATGTGTAAACTGGCCACTTAGGGTAACAGTGAGCTCTGTTACCTTCAAGTAGGCTTCGATTCTGGACGGGGATGGTGGATAGACTTAAGGCTGCAAGTTAAAGGTTGCAAGTTCAAATATATTGTTTTTGAGATTTTTGTTTTGAGCCTATCCCAAACCTCAACCCTTACCTCAATCATTTGGAGTTAATACCCACCTTAAGATTTCAGATTTAATGCCTAAACTTAACCCTAACCTTAATATTCTGAGTTAACGCTCAAACTTAAACTTAAGAACTTTGAAATTTGACGTTTGCAACAACTTCTAAATTTGACGTTTGAGAAACATTGGCGAACGTCTAATTCTGACGTGAGACTGTGAGAGCTAGTTGTATATAGATGCCTCAGAAATCAATCACGAGCAAATATCGTCTATGTAGTGTTTATTAATACTTTATGAATGCTTAATAACAAAGTCATGAACGTACTGCATATCAACTACTCACAGTAAAAATGGATCACTAGATCAATTAAGGCAAGATTAGTCATCTATCTTGCTTATTAACCTATGTTGCTGGGGTGTGATGTATGTTTGCTGTGTGAGGCCAAGGTGGAGACAAAGTACAGTTCTCTGCGGCAGAGTTTCCAGATGGCCCATTGATTTGATGCTAGGCTGGACTGAAGTGAGTGGGCGATGGCAAAGAACATTGCGCGTGTATGTGTGTGTGTGTGTGTGTGTGTGTGTGTGTGTGGTGGGTACCGAGCTCATGTAGACATCAAAGCCAGACACGTTGCCCCCGCCAACCCCGCCAGCGCCAGCCACTGTGCCAACGTACACACACACACACACACACACACACACACACACACACACACACACACACACACACACACACACACACACACACACACACACACACACACACACACACACACACACACACACACACACACACACACACACACACACACACAGTGCAGAGGTATGCAGATACACTGGGTCTAATGTGACCTCTGATGTTACAGTGCTGGTACAGAGTGTGATAGTTAGTTCTGAGCAGTAAGAAGCAGAAAGCACTGATGAGAACTATCGGATACACTTCTGAGTGAATTCACATTGAAGCAAGCTGTTAACTTCATAGCTCTAGCAATGTTGCCCAATTAAGCATTCCTTGTAAGTCAACCTAATTATTTCAGGACACACCATTTCTTAGGGTTGAGCAGTGTGCGTTGTTTTGTTGTTCATGGATAGAAATGTGGTATTATTTCATCCTTTCCCAAACCCGCTATTCTAGTATTGAGCCGTCAGAGCGCCACAAACAGACTGCACTATACTGTGTTCGCCCTCCATTCATTCCCACTGTTTGCTGTGGCTTGTATTCAGCAGTCAGCCCTCATCTGTGCTCCTTCAATGCTGCGCCTTTGAGCTAGGAGCCAGAATGTCATTTTAAAGCAGAGAGTGAGATGAACATAAAGGCTCTTTTCCAGCCCAGAGTGTCAGACCCAAAGCCCCTGAGGGGAGATAGCTCTTTCAAACACATTTTCAAACACTTACACACAGGCATACTGACAAACGCTTATGCACGCTCACAGGCGCGCGCACACACGCACACTATTTTGCAATAACATTCAGTTTGTCATGAATATGCCACGTAATGTCTATTTAACTGGGCCCAAATGTCTAGTTAGACTCATGTTGGAGAGAAATAAGTGCCTATAAGTGCATGCAGGCATACACACACACACGCACACGCACACACACACACACACACACGCACACGCACACGCACACGCACCCGCACCCGCACACGCACATGCACACGCACGCGCACGCACACACACACACACACACACACACACACACACACACACACACACACACACACACACACACACACACACACACACACACACACACACACACACACACACACACACACACACACACACACACACACAAGCGCACACACACACACACTATTTGGCAATAACATTCAGTTTGTCATGAATATGCCACATAATGTCTAGTTAGAATCTTGTTGGAGAGAAATAAGTACCTATCATGGAATCCCCATGTCCCTCTACAGAGCTCTGGTGGAGTGGAGGCACTATGTCCAAAGTCTCCCTGTGTGCTTGTTAGGCGCCAATTTCCGTTTCTATAGCTGGACCTCGAGTACTAGAGAGGTGCAGATAGATGTCAGGAGGAAGACAGAAAGAGGTGCCTTGTTTCGGCTGAGCTAGCCGATGGCCTTGTTAGATGGGGTACTTAACGGACTCTCATGGTTTTATATCACGTCATTGCTTCATTATCAAGTGTTGACTGATGGCTGATTCCTGCAAGGTAATGTGGTCTCTTTGCCGTTCCGCCATTTTCTACCCTTTGTGTTGTTTTCCTTCCGGCTATAATTGACTGGACAGTTCTCTTTGTAGAACTTTATGTTATACCATTGACACAAGCAGGCTAGATGGCAATAAAATACAAACCTCCCACTCCATTCAGGACTCTAGTGAGGGTGTTACTATCATTTTAAAGGCCATAGTTGAATGGGAATCTACTTCAAAACTGAACAAGCTACTAAAATGCAGGTAGATGGGAGACACTTGATGGAAATCCTTGATAGTAAAAGCAATAGTTGATCGAGTTGTGAACATCCAGATGCATAGCACCAGACTAACGCTCATTATAAACTGGGCGGTTCGAGCCCTGAATGCTGATTGGCTGACAGCCACTGTACATCCGACCGTATACCATGGGAATGACAAAACATGTATTTTTACTGCTCTAATTATATTGGTAACCAGTTTATAATCGCAATAAGATACCTCGGCGGTTTATGGTGTATGGCCAATGTACCACGGCTAAGGGCTATATCCAGGCTCTCCGCGTTGCGTCGGCAATAAGAACAGCCCTTAGCCGTGGTATATTGGCCGTATACCACACCCCCTCGGGCCTTATTGCTTAAGTATATCATGGCTGAGCTTTCAAAGGTCAAACAACCTTCTTCAAAGCACCACAGATCCAAGGATTGCTGGATAGGGCACAGTAATACAATAGTGTTGTGGGACATTAGTGGGAGTGGGACAATGACACATTAGTGGAGTAGTGAATGGTCTACAGGGGATAGGTAGGAAAGGTCAGTGTGACAGAGATGGCTCCACCTCCGATGCAAGGACATAGTGGACACACACACACACACACACACACACACACACACACACACACACACACACACACACACACACACACACACACACACACACACACACACACACACACACACACACACACACACACACACACACACACACACACACACACACACACACACACACACACACACACACACACACACACACACACACACACAGGAGTGTCAGGGCTGTGAGCCAGGCAGGAAGAGATAGCCCTACTACTCAATTGTAGCCAGAGGCTTACCTGGAGCTGTGGGAATAGGAGAGAGAGAGAACAGTTGAAGGTCTCCACATCTATCCTCCTTGCTTCCTTTATCTTCCTCCTCCACTCTCTCTTGTTCTCAGTCACCTACATGTCTCTCTCTCTCTCTCTCTCTCTCCCTCCCTCTCTCTCTCTCTCTCTCTCTCTCTCTCTCTCTCTCTCTCTCTCTCTCTCTCTCTCTCTCTCTCTCTCTCTCTCTCACCCTCTCTCTCTCTCTCTCTCTCTCTCTCTCTCTCTCTCTCCTCTCTCTCTCTCTCTCTCCTCTCTCTCTCTCTCTCTCTCTCTCTCTCTCTCTCTCTCTCTCTCTCTCTCTCTCTCTCTCTCTCTCTCTCTCTCCCTCTATCTCTCTCTGTCTCTCTCCCTCTTTCTCTCCCTCTCTCTCTCTCTGTCTCTCTCTCTCTCTCTCTCTCTCTCTCTCTCTCTCTCTCTCTCTCTCTCTCTCTCTCTCTCTCTCTCTCTCTCTCTCTCTCTCTCTCTCTCTCTCTCTCTTTCCCTCTCTCTCGCTCTCTTTCCCTCTGTCAGCTGTGAGCTCCCAAACCCCACTTTTCATTTTCCTCTTTCATTCCGTTTCATATCAAAATCAATACTTAGATTCTTAGATTTCTCCCTGCAATATTTTTCTGTTGTGGGCTGAACAACTTCAATGCAGTTGAGTCTCTGCTCTCCCTGGAGTGGGTCTGGGGCTTTCAAAGGGCTGACTGCAACTGAATGTCAATAGTATTGAGTGGGCAACAACCACCCAACCAATCTATTTATCTATTTTCCAAGTGGAAAATAATTGACTTCTTTATAGAGGCAATGCATCATCCTTCAGCTTAATTTTTTTTGTATAAATAAGTAATAAACACACAATCACACACACACACACACACACACACACTGTGAGGACTGCAAGGACTGTGAGGACTGTGAGGACTATGAGGGGACCCATCCCCTGGCTGGGTTCTAGAAGCGTTAATAGTTTTAGCTATTCATTTGCATGTAGAATGGAGCTAATAAAGGCTGCTTAGAGAATACGTTGTCCCATCAGCCCTGGTTACACTCCCTTCTCAGGTGTGTCTCCAAATAATAGGCTTTTATAGCTGTGGGGAAACACGCATAACTTTACATCACTCAGTTGCTGGCACACATACACATGCCCCACCCAGCCAGTCCCACTCATAACATAAGCACCGTATGAATATGTACTGTATAATTGCCCCAATGCAGTGGTAATGATGGAGAAGATGGAGGTAAAATATTGGGGGTGAGGGGGGGGGGTGTTGCATGTCTTTCATCAAAGAGAATTAACGTCTCATAATGGAGGCAAAAAGCACCCTTGGGCAGGAGAGAGAGAGAAGGAGAAAAAGAGAGAGAGAGAGAGAGGGGAATATTGGAAGGGGAGTTTTAGCTGGGGAGGTCGTGGCTGGTCCAATCAACTTGTCAAAAAGGTCTGATTAAATTCGAAATGAGATGGTCATTAAGAGGGAAACGGAGGAAATAGCTGCTGCCTTAATTCCCATAAACCAAGCCAGACCAAGTCCACTCACTGTGGCCCCTTATGACCAGGGATCCCACACTGTACACTGCTAGCTGCCCAGTGACGCAAGCCTACCAGACGAGCTAATTGCCTTCTAATTGCCTTCTATGCTCGCTTCGAGCCAAGCAACACTGAACCATGCATGAGAGCACCAACTGTTCCATATGTCTGTGTGATCACGCTGTCCGTAGATGATGTGAGTAAGACGTTTAAACAGGTTAACATCCACAAGGCTGCAGGGCCAGACAGACTACCAGGACATGCACTCAAGAGCGTGCCCGGACCAGCTGGCAAGTGTACTCCCTGACCCAGTCTGTAATACCTACATGTTTCAAGCAGACCACCATAGTCTCTGTGCCCAAGAACGCCAAGGTAACCTGTCTAAATGACTAGTGCACCGTACGCGTCCTGACACAATCTCTATTGCCATTTCTTACTTGGACAAAAGGAGCACCTAAGTAAGAATGCTGCTGATTGACAGCTCAGCATCTAACAGGATAGTGCCTTCCAAGCTCATCACTAAGCTAAGGACCCTGGGACTGATCACCTCCCTCTGCAACTGATGATGAGACAACCTATAGGGAGGAGGTCAGAGACCTGACAGTGAGGTGCCAGGACAACAACCTCTCCCTCTATGTCAGCAAGACAAAGGAGCTGATTATGGACTACAGGAAACGGCGGGCCGAGCACGCTCCCATTAAAATTGATGGGGTTGTAGTGGATTCTGACTGGCTGCATCACTGCCTGGTATGGCAACTGCTTGGCATTCGACCACAAGGCGCTACAGAGGGTAGTGTGTATGGCCCAATACATCACCGGGGGCAAGCTTACTGCCAACCAAGGCCTATATACTAGGTGGTGTCAGAGGAAGGCCCTAACAATTCTATCAAACTCCAGCCACCCAAGTCATAGACTGCTCCCTCTACTACCGCACGGCAAGTGGTACCGATGCACCAAGTCTGGAACAAATAGGACCCTGAACAGCTGCTACCCCCAAGCCATAAGACTGCTAAATAGTTAGGTGAATCTGCATTGCTGTTTATTTTTTTACTCATCACAAACGCTGCTGCTACCGTTTACTCTCTGTCACTCTACTCTTAGTTATATGTACAAATCTACCTCAATTACCTTACACCCCTGTCCTTTCTCTCCGCATTGTTGGGAAGGGCCTGTGAATAAGCATTTTACTGTATAGGCACAGAAGAGCGATAAAGAGCAGACAGTGGTAGGCCTTATATTACATCCAACATCCTTCATCCTCCCACTCAGTGTACTGTCTGTATGTTCTAGATCAGGTATATTCAACTCTGGACCCTACGAGGTCCGGAGCCTGCTGGTTTTCTGTTCTACCTAATATTCAATTGCACACACCTGGTGTCCCAAGTCTAAATCAGCCCCTGATTAGAGGGGAACTTGGGAGAAAAACATGCATTGGATATGACTTTGACGTCCAGAGTTGGGTTTGAGGGTTCTAGATATTCCACATATTCAGCCTCACTGATGCTCTTCCCCTGACTGCGTTTTCAGCCTCTGCCTCTGTAACCTCTCCTCCTTCCCAGCCCTCTTCCTCCCCTCCTCCCTAACCATCTCTCCCTCCTCGTTGGCAGATGTAAAGTCATAATCTGAAGGGTGAGAAAAGCCCTGTTAGTAATCCCCCTACTCTTGCTGTCTGTTCTCGTGGGAGCCCTCTCTGCATCAGCATAATCAAATCAAGTTTCAAATGTATTTATGTAGTCCTTCTTACATCAGCTGATATCTCAAAGTGCTGTACAGAAACCCAGCCTAGAACCCCAAACAATAGACAATGGTCTATTGATTTATTGGCCAACTCCAAGTCATCTATTTATCCCCTCAACCAGCACAGAAGAAAGTAGGACAAATGCAATCTTCATTTAATGAATTAAAATGCCTGTGTTTGTATGGCATGTTGACTGGAACAAAGATCTCTCACACGTTTCGACTGCATGGCCTTCGTCAGCGGTTGAAGAGTACGCAAATGGATTGGAAATGACAACACAATGCATAAATCAGGAGGCTGCTATTACTACATGTCATTGTGTCAGTAAAGCTAAGGCCAACCTCACTCATCACTTGTTATTTTATATCTTTTAAAGAGCTACGTTGGAATTCACTAAAGGGACTTTATATTTGACTAAAGTGGGTTGCAGAGTTGAGAGTCACCACCACCGGCAAAATACGGCTTTCCGGCTCAGGAGGAGTTAATTGTGAGTTTGAACTTAAGTGAACATTTAATACAGCCATTTTATATCAACCCCAGGCTACATCGGAGACGGGAGGATTAGTATTAAAGTGATTTGATTAAAGTGTTTGGTTAAAAAGAAAAGGAGAGACGCTCGCTGCCTGTTGGATATCCTTCCTGTGTGAATCAGTGGCACCTCCCAAATGGCACTCTATTCCCTTAATAGTGTGCTACTTTTGACCTGATATGATCTGATTGGCTGATATGGACTTACTGTAATTAGGTGGGCTGCTCAGAGGCAAGGAACGAAAGGATGAATGAAGGAATGAGTAACGTCATTGTTGCATTTGTTTGGTTGTTGCTGTTGAGATGAGATGAGATAGAACACACTCGGTTGGTTTCAAAGGACACATTTTTCCAGGAAAACAACTTCTGATTACACGATAATCCGGGAAAACAGTTTGTGAAATTAGTGATGCAGTGTTTGTTACACAAATCTCTCCAGCGTTGCAGTTCTTGACACACTCAAACCGGTGCACCTGGCACCTACTACCATATCCCGATCAGAAGCACTTCAATCTTTTGTCTTGCCCATTCACCCTCTGAATGACACACATACCTTCTTTAACCTGTCTCCCCTACATCTACTGATTGAAGTGAATTTAACAAGTGACATCAATAAGGAATCCTAGCTTTCACCTGGATCCAGCTGGTCAGTCTATGTCATGGAAAGAGCAGGTGTTCCTAATGTCTTTGTAAAGTCATTGTAAAGTACCAGGCAAAAGTTTGGACACACCTTCTCATCCAAGGGTTTTTCTTTATTTTGACTAGTTTCTACATTGTAGATTAATAGTGAAAACATCAGAACTATGGAATCATGTAGTAACCAAAGAAGTGGTAACAAATAATAATATATTTTAGATTTTAGATTATTGAAAGTAGCCACCCGTTGCCTTGATGACAGCTTTGCACACTCTTGGCATTCTCTCAACCAGCTTCATGAGGTAGTCACCTGGAATGCATTTCAATTAACATGCGTGCCTTGTTAGAAGTTAATTTCACGGAATTTCTTTCTCAAACAGAAAAAGCTCCTTTGAATATTCTAAACATACAATATCTGGCCTGAGAGCCCACCTCGTAGTGTATCTTCCACCACCCGTTTGTTGGAGTGAAGCAGTGCATGTTGGGCTGTGAGGCAGTTCGTTGTCATATTTCTCTTTGTTTCTTCCGAGCGCCGTCACATTAACACTTCATTTTTTTCTGTAATTATAGTGGTGTAGCTGTGTGGCTACGCGCCACTACCCTGGCTCCTTCCCTCCATCCATCCCTCCCTCCCTGCCCCCCCCCCCCATCCCAGCACTCAGCCCTCCCTGCTCCACTGCACTCCACTACTGGCTGCCAATTAACAAAGCAATCAGCTCACTGGGCAATGGAAATGCATTGAATGTAAATATTTGATGTGGGCTATCTTTATGGACGCTCAGTGATATTGCCCCATATGGACACAAGCATACATGTGATGGTACACACATAGAGACACGGACACACAGAGGCACACAGACAGACACACACACACACACACACACATACACAAGTTAAGTTGGCACTCAGTTAAGATGCGGCTGTCTGAACTACTTTAGGATACTTTCAGAACTCCTTTCTAAGTGTTTTCATGGTGTGCCCTGGCACATTTAGTCTGCCGCATTTGATAGGAGGTTACAGATTGACGTGTTGAATTGATCAAGGTAATGTGAAATTTGACAGGGCACAAATGTTATTTTTTGAAAAGCTTTGATGTCGAGGGTGCTTAAAAGTAGACGCTCGCGTTGTAACGGCAGCAACCTGTCTGACCTTTTCTCTCTCCTGTTGTCTGATCTTTATCCTGTCAATACCATCACATCTCTGTCTCTACACCATACCCACAGTGTGCTGAGACAGAATGGAGTCTCAAATCAACCCTAGTCTAATGTTAAGACTATACAGAATTCACTAACTCTACTGGGCTCGAACCACGCAGTTTATAATGAGTATTAGTGCCGCTCTTTGAGATGATTACACACAGTCACTCAACACGTGAGCCTTTGCCTCACAGTTCCTCCAGGGATAAGTTGTATGCCCTGCTCTTCCCTCTCCTCAACTCCCCTCTTGCCTTTAGATACCCGACAGTTGTATGCACACAGCAGTCGTGCCCTTATATACCCCAGTGCCTATGGTGGTGTGCATTTCCCTGCTGAGCCCGGCCTCCGTCTGTCTGAAGCATTACTAAACCAATTCATCACCCTGTCAATCACTCAATCAGCATCCCGCTATCTCTCCTTCACTCCTTCTCCTCTTTCACTCCTTCATCTTGTCAACTGCTCTCATCATCTAAGACCCCTGCTGAGACTACCAGCACAAGACAGACAGGATTCTGATGGATTTAAGAATGACGGAGGGAGGGAGGGAGGGAGGGAGGGAGGGAGGGAGGGAGGGAGGGAGGGAGGGAGGGAGGGAGGGAGGGTGGGAGGGAGGGAGGGAGGGAGGGTGTGACATGCATTGATGTGGAAATTGTTTCTGAAATGTTACAAAGACCAAGAGAAGGGCAAGATGGGGAGAGAGTTTTTGGGATGGGAGATTGATGGTTTTGAGGATGCTGTTTGGATCGTACAGTTTTTTTGGTTTGGTTTTGTGCGTCATGATGTCAGGATCAGGGTGGAGTAGCTGTTGTCATGACGTTGTCTGTAAGCAGCAGAATGTACCTGTCAGTTTAGGTCAATGCAAACAGCGTGTTTTGTGTCTGACTTGTCAGACCCCTTTGTCTATTTTCTGTGGCTTATTGGACATGTCAGTGTCACTTTGTTTTCCTACTAAAATAAAGAGTAATATTGCTATGAAACAGGTAAGTGTTGGATTCTCTCACACCCAACACAGGAGAACACATACCCCAACGTAGCCAACACAGGAGAACACATACTCCAACGTAGCCAACACAGGAGAACACATACCCCAACGTAGCCAACACAGGAGAACACATACTCCAACGTAGCCAACACAGGAGAACACATACCCCAACGTAGCCAACACAGAAGAACACATACCCCAACGTAGCCAACACAGAAGAACACATACCCCAACGTAGCCAACACAGGAGACCACATACCCAAACATGGCCAACACAGAAGAACACATACCCCAACGTAGCCAACACAGGAGAACACATACCCCAACGTAGCCAACACAGGAGAACACATACCCCAACGTAGCCAACACAGGAGAACACATACCCCAACGTAGCCAACACAGGAGAACACATACCCCAACGTAGCCAACACAGGAGAACACATACCCCAACGTAGCCAACACAGGAGAACACATACCCCAACGTAGCCAACACAGAAGAACACATACCCCAACGTAGCCAACACAGAAGAACACATACCCCCCAAACAGAAGTAACGTAGCCAACACAGAAGAACACAT
>NC_060184.1:32730326-32735326 GCF_021184085.1 Oncorhynchus gorbuscha
TGGAGCGCTGAGAGCCAGACGTGTCAGGTCAGAGAGTTGCGGGTGTTGTGGGTGTTACATGATTACATCGTCTCCGTATTATTACAGAGGACACTGGTGTCACCTGGACACTATAGATCCTGCCATTGAGTTGCCATGCCGACCAGAACACAGATGTTCTAACGTACTAATTAATGGAGCCCAAGAAGACTTGGTTCTGTAGGCTGTTTGTGCCGCCGTTCCACTCCTTGTCATGCCAACCATGCACAAACAGATCTGGGACCAGGCCAATGGTTCTGGACCATATTACCTAGACAGATCAGAGAAGAGAACACTGGACATCAAGTTCGTCCGAAATGTGTAACATCCGACACCCAAACTTGTCCAAGGTACGACTGAAGTGTTATGCTAGATGAAAGGAATGGCACTGCACTGTGGATTTCAAAATACTGTGGATGCGTTCTACTAATAGAATGCCAAAGGCTTGTTCTGGTTCAAGTGCTCTTTAGGTTTTTCATTTGATGTTGTCAATATCAAAGGAAAGGATTAAAAGCTTGTGAATATGTAGGTTTCAATCTGCGCTTCTGTCTCCCACTTCGATTTCAAATTCATCAAAGCAAAGTGGACATCTGTGATTGGTGTATCAAGCCTAATCACACGGCTCACAAGACCAAAGAGTGAGACAATTAGGCTGATTGATGTGGCCGGGCACTGCCGTGGCTTCCTGCCGCCCCAGTTCCATTTTTACCTGGTATTGTTCGTTAGTTCTGTCTTTCTCCCGTTCTCTGGGAGTGCCTCAATTATCAGTTCACTCAAACAGGCTTTGCCTGTCACATCCCTGCAGCTCTGATGAAAGTGTGCGGTATAGCACGTCTGATCACACTATCATTGCTCATGTAGCTAACGACGGGTCACGTCAGAAATAAAACAATGCACCCGGGGAGGGGGGCAAGGGCCGCGGGGGATGGTGAAATTAAACAATGCACCCGGGGAGGGGGGCAAGGGCCGCGGGGGATGGTGAAATTAAACAATGCACCCGGGGAGGGGGCAAGGGCCGCGGGGGATGGTGAAATTAAACAATGCACCCGGGAGGGGGCAAGGGCCGCGGGGGATGGTGAAATTAAACAATGCACCCGGGGAGGGGGGCCTCGGGGGATGGTGAAATTAAACAATGCACCCGGGGAGGGGGGCAAGGGCCACGGGGGATGGTGAAATGAAACAATGCACCCGGGGAGGGGGCAAGGGCCGGGGATGGGAAATAAACAATGCACCCGGGAGGGGGAAATGGTGAAATAAACAATGCACCCGGGGAGGGGGGCAAGGGCCGCGGGGGATGGTGAAATTAAACAATGCACCCGGGGAAGGGGGCAAGGGCCGCGGGGGATGGTGAAAGAAAACTTTCCACTTTAGCTAGGTGGGCAATTTAGTTTGACAGTTACATTTTGACAGTTGGAGTGGAAAACCATAGCCAAATAGTTTTTTGGGGACATTGAGTCGTCACAGTGGGCGGCAATAGAAGGAGATCTGTAGACTGGTATCTTCTCTCAGAGCTGCTGCTGTGTGTGTGTGCGTGTGTGCGTGTGTGGGTGTGTGCATGAGAGAGAATGTGCCTCGCTGAGTGAGTGAGAGCGCTGGTCTCTGTACTATACAGCTTTGGCAGCAAGCCAAACTGGCAACCATCATGCAGAGGCAACATCAGCTATCTATCCTCCGGGGAACATTCAATTATAAATGATGCTCCATTTGAAGAAGCCATCTTGGAATGTGTTATTCCTGTTAGTCTTCTGGAGACTTGCACCTGGGTCTAATCCTCAGCAGAGAGTTGTTGTGTGGCTGGTCAGTCGATATTCTTCTCTCAGAGAACTATAAGTTAGCCGACTCTGTGACTGTGCTTCATAATATACACATGTTGTGTTGTTGTGTTGCCTATTGCTATACTATGCTTACTAACACTACACTATAATATACAATACTTACTAACGCTATACTATACCATACTACACCTACTAACGCTATACTATACTACACCTACTAACGCTATACTATACTTACTAACACTACACTATAATATGCAATACTTACTAACGCTATACTATACCATACTACACCTACTAACGCTATACTATACTACACCTACTAACGCTATTGTAACGGCGTTCTTCGTTTGTAGAAAGAGAGTCGGACCGAAATGCAGCGTGGTGGTTACTTATGACTTTAATGAAAAAAGTGACACATAAAATAACTATACAAATACAAAAACAACAAACGGAACGTGAAAATCTAATTACAGCCTATCTGGTGAAACTACACAGAGACAGGAACAATCACCCACGAAATACACAGTGAAACCCCGGCTACCTAAATACGGTTCCCAATCAGAGACAACGAGAATCACCTGACTCTGATTGAGAACCGCCTCAGGCAGCCAAACCTATGCTACACCCCTACTCAGCCGCAATGACTACAAAAACCCCAATACGAAATACAACAAAAACCCATGTCACACCCTGGCCTGAACAAATAATTAAAGAAAACACAAAATACTAAGAACAAGGCGTGACAGCTATATTATACTTACTAACACTACACTATAATATACAATACTTACTAACGCTATACTATACCATACTACACCTACTAACGCTATACTACACCTACTAACGCTATACTATACTTACTAACACTACACTATAATATACTATACTTACTAACACTATACTATACCATACTATGCCTACTAATGCTATACTATACTTACTAACGCTATACTATACTTACTAACACTACACTATAAAATACTATACTTACTAACACTACACTATAATATACTATACTTACTAGCGCTATACTATACTCCACCTACTAACGCTATACTATACTTACTAACACTACACTATAATATGCAATACTTACTGACACTATACTGTACTTACTAACACTACACTATAATATACTATACTTACTAACGCTATACTATACTACACCTACTAACACTATACTATACTACACCTACTAACGCTATAGTATACTTACTAACACTACACTATACTTACTAACGCTATACTATACTTACTAACGCTATACTATATTTACTAACACTACACTATAATATACTTACTAATATACTATACTTACTAACACTCCACTATAATATACTATACTTACTAACTAACGCTATACTATACTTACTAACATTACACTATACTTACACTATACTATACCTACTAACGCTATACTATAATATATATATATATATATTTTTGTTTTATTTTTGTTTTATTTTACCAGGCAAGTCAGTTAAGAACAATGGCGGCCTAGGAACAGTGGGTTAACTGCCTGTTCAGGGGCAGAACGACAGATTTGTACCTTGTCAGCTCGGGGGTTTGAACTCGCAACCTTCCGGTTACTAGTCCAACGCTCTAACCACGAGTCTACGCTGCCGCCCCAGTACACTTACTAACACTATATTTACTAATGCTATACTATACCATACTACACCTACTAACGCTATACTATACATACGAACGATATACTAAACTTGCTCATGCTATACTATACTTGCTAACGCTATACTATAATATACTATACCTTACTAACGCTACACTACGCTTACTAACACGATACCTACTATCGCTATACTATACCATACTACACTTACTGACGCTATACTTACCAACGCTATACTATACCATACTATACTTACCAACGTAATACTATACTTACAAACGCTGTACTATACCATACTACACTTACTCACGCTATACTATACTTATTAAAGCTATACTATAATATATTATACCGTGCTAACGCTATACTATACCATACTACACTTACCAGCGTTATACTATACTTACTAACGCTGTACTATACCATACTACACTTACTCACGCTATACTATACTTACTAAAGCTAAACTATACTTACTAACGTTATACTTACTAACGCTATACTATACCATACCATACCATACTATCACTTACTAACGCTATACTATACTTACTAAAGCTAAACTATACTTACTAACGTTATACTTACTAACGCTATACTATACCATACCATACTATACCTTGCTAACTCTATACTATACTTACTAATGTTATACTTACTAACGCTATACTATACCATACTATCACTTACTAATGCTATACTATACTTACTAATGCTATACTATACCATACTACACTTGCTAACACTATACTATACTTGATAACGCTATACTATACCATACTACACTTACTAACGCTATACTTACTAACGCTATACTGTGCCATACTACACTTACTAAAGCTATAATATAATATAATATACCTTACTAACGCTATACTACACTTACTAACGCTATACTACACTTACTAACGCTATACTTACTAACGCTATACTGTACCATACTACACTTACCCTCGCTATATTATACTTAGTAACGCTATACTATAATATACTACACCTTACTTACTAATGCTACACTATACTTACGAACCCTATACTATAATATGCTATACTTACTAACGCTCTACTATACTTGCTAATGCTATACTATAATATACTATACCTTACTAACACAACACTACACTTACTAACACTATTCCTACTAACGCTATACTATACCATACTACACTTACTAACACTATACTTACTAACGCTATACTATAATATACTATAATTTCCAACACTACACTATAATATACTATACTATACTTACTAATGCTACACTATAATTACTAATGTTATGCAATACTTACTAACTCTATACTATACTTACTAGTGCTATAGTATAATATTCTATACTACACTTACTAGAAACTATACTATACCTACTGATGCTATGCTATAATATTCTATACTACACTTACTAGAACTATACTATACTTACTAACGATATACTATAATAGACTAAACTATACTTGCTGACACTATACTATACTTACTAATGCTATGCTATAATATCCCACACTATACTTGCTAACCCTATACTATACTTGCTATCGCTATACTATAATATACTATACTTACCAATGCTATAC
>NC_060184.1:32740326-32760326 GCF_021184085.1 Oncorhynchus gorbuscha
TGGAGGTGGATAACACTGTCTCAGGCGCCGCTCCGGAACCTGGGGTGGCGCCGGAGAGGATGGCTGACGTTTTATGTGCTCCTAACCAACTGTGCTATTTTGTTAGGTTTTTTGCATTGTTTGTAACTTGTTTTAAAAAAAAAATATTTAGTACCTGCTGTGGCTGCTATCATCTCTCGTAACCGAAAATAACTTCGGGACATCAGAACAGCGATTAGTCACCTTGAACTGGAAGAAGCTTTTTCCTTTAACGAGTCCGACACGGAGGATATACTGTTTTCTCGGGAACAGAACCAAATCCCTGTCATTTGCGTGAAGAAAAGATGGCGAAAAAGTTGCCGGAGTTCAGGCTGCCCTCTGAGAATTCGTCCCGCCCTAACAGGCCCGCATTAACATCGACGGGGCTGTAGTGGAGCGGTTCAAGAGTTTCAAGTTCCTTGGTGTCCACATCACCAAAAACTATCATGGTCCAAACACACCAAGACAGTCGGGAAGAGGGCACGGCAACACCTTTCGCCCCTCAGGAGACGGAAAAGATTTGACATGTGTCCCCAGATCCTCAAAAAGTTCTACAGCTGCACCATCGAGAGCATCCTGACAGGTTGCATCACCACCTGGTATGGCAACTTCTCGGCCTCCGACCGTAAGGTGCTAAGGAGGGTAATGCATACGGCCCAGTACATCACTGGGGCCAAGCGTCCTGCTTGGGAGTCACTGAGATATGTTCTTCTTGCAATGGTATAATAATGGGAAACTGGGCATTTTTATACATGACCCTAAGCAAGATGGGAGGTTAATTGCTTAATTAACTCAGAAGGCACTTGCTTTCAATATACTTTGTATCCCTCATTTACTCAAGTGTTTCCTTTATTTTGGCAGTTACCTGTATGTATCGCTCAACGTCTTTATAAGTTGTTATTACAAGTCTGAGAGGGTTTTTCTGACCAGCCCCACCTTTCAGCTTTACAGCAAGCCAAGTGGCGGACTGACAATTTATTGTTTTTCAAATGAATTATTAGGCCATTTGTTAGGTTTTAAAGATGAGTTTACTCCCTCTGTAAAAAAATCCCAGATGTCTTTATACAATAATAATAAGTGTCTTTCACTGGTAGCTAGCCAACCATAATGACATTGGCAGAATAATTACTCTGTAATGGTGAAGATTACCGGGCAAAGGGTTAAGCTCAGACAATCAGACCGACAAGAAATTAGGGACCCTGCATAAAGAACTGACCATTTAACAAGTCTGAAGAAAGAAAACCTCTTTCTCTCTCGCTCTCGCTCTCTCTCTCTCTCGCTCTGTCTCTCTCTCACTGCACCCCTCTCTCTCCCCCCCAGTGTGAGTGGAGGCTTTTAGTTTAGTTAATTGTCTCTGTGTGAGTCTGTTTGAGCGAGGTCATCGTCTCAGACCCTGCAGACAAGTCATTAGTGCTCTGTTGCTGAGGCGAGGTGATGCAGCAGAATCATCATCACCATGGGAGCATCCTCACTGCGACCCAGTGCTGAGTTCTGCTGCTTTTGTTCAATTCTCTCTTAGGCCATGTTTACACAGGCTGTCCAATTTTGATATTTTGTCCAAATCAGATGAGCCTTTTTGCCAACAGTTGGGCAATCGATCAGAATCGGGCTGCCTATGTAAATCGGGCAGCCCCTATGACGTTCAGGGTTCATGTGCTCTGAACTCTGTTGCTTTTTGTCTGAGTTACGCTTTATGCTTCAATACCTTTGTAAGGACTCAATTTACTTTTTTTCCCTTCTTCATAGTACTCTTTTCAGGAAAAGTAATTCTGATTTGTGCTTGAAAAGAGTACTGGAAAGAGCTTCATCCCAGTTCAGATGTTGTAGGACAAAGTGTGAGAATTGTGCATCAGCCCATATACATAGATATCATGTTTGCATCTACCTGATCCCACCAGGAGTAGCTGGTGTAAGCCTTATCCCAGGGGTGTCAAACTCATTTCGCATCGTGGGCCACATACGGCCTAGGGAGATGTCAAGTGGGCCGGACCATTAAAATTATACCATACTCTGCTATAAATAACTAAAATATCATGTCTTTCCTTTGTTTTGGTGTAAAGAAGCACAAGAACATTAGGAAAATATTGAAATTTAATGAACTATCCTTTTACAAAACATTTCATGAAACACCTCATATTTCCTTAGACAAATGTGCAATTTACTTTTATCATTCACAAATATGCATTGCCACTGATCCCACTGATTGTACAAAGGCACAAAACTTTAATTGGTACTGAAAAATATAGTAATGCACTTTAAGATTAAATGAGACTAAATATGGCCAGTTGGGCCACGTCTGTGATGTCAGTGCTCTCGTCAATTGCCACGGAAAATGCAATAAATGACTTGACTCCCTGTTTCAATTGACTGTCTAAATCTGCCGATAGTTCCGAAATCCTCTCTGCTATAGTATTCCTCGTCAGGCTAATATTGGCAAAAGCTTGTCGCTTCTCGGGACATACAAGTTCAGCCGCCTTCATCATGCATCGTTTAACAAAGTCACCGTCGGAATACGGCTTCGATGCTAATGCTATTTCGCTAGCAATTAGGTAGCTGGCTTTTACCGCTGCTTCACTGACTTCTCGGCTCTGGATGAAAGTTGACTGCTTTTTTCAGACCCGCCAGCATCATGTTGTTTAATCTTATCTCTTCTCAGTTGTCCTTGCAAGCCGTATATTTTTCGCTGTGATGAGTCTCGTAGTGGCGTCGAATATTATATTCCTTCAATACATGAAACTTGTTGCAAACACACCAAGCACAAAGGTTTTCCGTGCATCTCTGTAAATAAATAGGACGTGGTCCATTTTTCTTTGAAAATTCTACACTCCTTATCTACTTTTCTCCGTTTGGATAACGACATTTTGGCTAATGAGGGTGTAGCGGAGAGGTAGAGACCAAGGTATTAACAACGTCGTAACAAGCAGCAGATGGCGCATTGATACCGTCTGCTGTTTTCAGTCTGTCTCAGTGATGCGGCTTGTCTTCTACTCTGATGGAAAGAGTGCGCCCCTTAGCGGATAATCCATAAAAATATTAATTCCATGTCTTTTATGCATTTTTTCCACTTTCAAATTATCCTGCGGGCCTGATCGAACCTCCTTGGGGGCCGGTTCCGGCCCGCGGGCCGTATGTTTGACACCCCTGCCTTATCCAATACTTCCACCTGATCCCACCTGGAGTAGCTGGTGTAAGCCTTATCCAATACTTCTACCTGATCCCACCTGGAGTAGCTGGTGTAAGCCTTATCCAATACTTCTACCTGATCCCACCTGGAGTAGCTGGTGTAAGCCTTATCCAATACTTCTACCTGATCCCACTTGGAGTAGCTGGTGTAAGCCTTATCCAATACTTCTACCTGATCCCACCTGGAGTAGCTGGTGTAAGCCTTATCCAATACTTCTACCTGATCCCACTTGGTGTAGCTGGTGTAAGCCTTATCCAATACTTCTACCTGATCCCACTTGGAGTAGCTGGTGTAAGCCTTATCCAATACTTCTACCTGATCCCACTTGGAGTAGCTGGTGTAAGCCTTATCCAATACTTCTACCTGATCCCACCTGGAGTAGCTGGTGTAAGCCTTATCCAATACTTTGGGAGAAATCACAGTTCATGATAATCCTATACAATACTATACAAAATAATTAGAGTTGAAGTCACCAGTAATATATATTAAAACATATTTTTTTTCAGAACATTCTAAAGGATCATGTTGTTTAAGTTCTTATTTCTCTAAAGATTCTGCAAATAATGTTGCTGAGATTTGGTTGAAATAGACTTGTCCACAATGCGACATGAACTGGCATAGAGAGTAGAAGGGAGGGGGAGGAGAGGAGAGGGGAGGGGAGAGGATAGGAGATGCATTAAAACCTGTGAAAGCCTTTCTGAATCTCCTGGAAACGTTCCATGAGTTGTGTAACTGTAATCCACCCAGTTTCCTCCATGCACTCTCTCATTGTCCATGGATATGAAATACATATCCATAAATATTCCCCATGCCACAGTCCTGTCATTCTGTTCTGCATGTAATTTACATTGCATAAAGCAACAGTCTACAGCTTTGGTTCTCAATCCTGGTCTTGGGGCCCCTCAGGGGTGAACGTTTTAGTTTTTGCCCTAGCACCACACAGCTGATTCAAATGAGCAACTCATCATCAGGCTTTGATGATTTGAATCAGCTGTGTGGTGCTAGGGCTGAAACAACAATCCCCAGAATCAGGATTGAGAACCACTGGCCTACATGTTACATGGACACACACTTGAGTAATCAGAAGTCTGCATGGTACTGCATTATGGATATTTTTGCAGTGGTAAGGGCCTTTTTATATGTGGGGTTTTGTGGGGTTTTGACAAGTCTGACTTCGCTCAGTCAATCAGAGCGTGTGTGTGTGTGTGTGTGTGTGTGTGTGTGTGTGTGTGTGTGTGTGTGTGTGTGTGTGTGTGTGTGTGTGTGTGTGTGTGTGTGTGTGTGTGTGTGTGTGTGTGTGTGTGTGTGTGTGTGTGTGTGTGTGTGCGTGCGTGCGTGTATGTGTGATTGAACACTGTCTCCATAATCTAAGCGAATCTCCTCAATGTGATAATTGGCTCCCTGGGGTGCTGTATCTTCTCTTCTCATCACCATCCACAGAAAAACACTGTGTCGTAACACAGACACACACACACACACAAACACACACAGATTTGATTCAACGACTGATCTGAAGCTGGCTGAACTCTTCTGGCAGGAAGGATGTTGCAGGGAAGACAAAGCAAGACCATATCCTGACTGACCCAGCTAGAGGTTAATATCTGTCTTAATGTCTCACAGTATACAGACTGACCTAGCTAGAGGTTAATATCTGTCTTAATGTCTCACAGTATACAGACTGACCTAGCTAGAGGTTAATATCTGTCTTAATGTCTCACAGTATACAGACTGACCTAGCTAGAGGTTAATATCTGTCTTAATGTCTCACAGTATACAGACTGACCTAGCTAGAGGTTAATATCTGTCTTAATGTCTCACAGTATACAGACTGACCTAGCTAGAGGTTAATATCTGTCTTAATGTCTCACAGTATACAGACTGACCTAGCTAGAGGTTAATATATGTCTTAATGTCTCACAGTATACAGACTGACATAGCTAGAGGTTAATATATGTCTTAATGTCTCACAGTATACAGACTGGCCTAGCTAGATGTTATTATCTGTCTTAATGTCTCACAGTATACAGACTGACCTAGCTAGATGTTTAATATCTGTCTTAATGTCTCACAGTATACAGACTGGCCTAGCTAGATGTTATTATCTGTCTTAATGTCTCACAGTATACAGACTGACCTAGCTAGAGGTTATTATCTGTCTTAATGTCTCACAGTATACAGACTGGCCTAGCTAGATGTTATTATCTGTCTTAATGTCTCACAGTATACAGACTGGCCTAGCTAGATGTTATTATCTGTCTTAATGTCTCACAGTATACAGACTGACCTAGCTAGAGGTTAATATATGTCTTAATGTCTCACAGTATACAGACTGATCTAGCTAGAGGTTAATATATGTCTTAATGTCTCACAGTATACAGACTGACCTAGCTAGAGGTTAATATCTGTCTTAATGTCTCACAGTATACAGACTGACCTAGCTAGAGGTTAATATCTGTCTTAATGTCTCACAGTATACAGACTGACCTAGCTAGAGGTTAATATCTGTCTTAATGTCTCACAGTATACAGACTGACCTAGCTAGAGGTTAATATCTGTCTTAATGTCTCACAGTATACAGACTGACCTAGCTAGAGGTTAATATCTGTCTTAATGTCTCACAGTATACAGACTGACCTAGCTAGAGGTTAATATCTGTCTTAATGTCTCACAGTATACAGACTGACCTAGCTAGAGGTTAATATATGTCTTAATGTCTCACAGTATACAGACTGACCTAGCTAGAGGTTAATATCTGTCTTAATGTCTCACAGTATACAGACTGACCTAGCTAGAGGTTAATATCTGTCTTAATGTCTCACAGTATACAGACTGACCTAGCTAGAGGTTAATATCTGTCTTAATGTCTCACAGTATACAGACTGATCTAGCTAGAGGTTAATATCTGTCTTAATGTCTCACAGTATACAGACTGACCTAGCTAGAGGTTAATATGTCTTAATGTCTCACAGTATACAGACTGACCTAGCTAGAGGTTATTATCTGTCTTAATGTCTCACAGTATACAGACTGACCTAGCTAGAGGTTAATATCTGTCTTAATGTCTCACAGTATACAGACTGGCCTAGCTAGAGGTTAATATCTGTCTTAATGTCTCACAGTATACAGACTGACCTAGCTAGAGGTTAATATCTGTCTTAATGTCTCACAGTATACAGACTGACCTAGTTCGGGGTTAATATCTGTCTTAATGTCTCACAGTATACAGACTGACCTAGCTAGAGGTTAATATCTGTCTTAATGTCTCACAGTATACAGACTGACCTAGCTAGAGGTTATTATCTGTCTTAATGTCTCACAGTATACAGACTGACCTAGCTAGAGGTTAATATCTGTCTTAATGTCTCACAGTATACAGACTGACCTAGCTAGAGGTTATTATCTGTCTTAATGTCTCACAGTATACAGACTGACCTAGCTAGAGGTTAATATCTGTCTTAATGTCTCACAGTATACAGACTGACCTAGCTAGAGGTTAATATCTGTCTTAATGTCTCACAGTATACAGACTGATCTAGCTAGAGGTTAATATGTCTTAATGTCTCACAGTATACAGACTGACCTAGCTAGAGGTTAATATATGTCTTAATGTCTCACAGTATACAGACTGACCTAGCTAGAGGTTATTATCTGTCTTAATGTCTCACAGTATACAGACTGGCCTAGCTAGATGTTAATATCTGTCTTAATGTCTCACAGTATACAGACTGGCCTAGCTAGAGGTTATTATCTGTCTTAATGTCTCACAGTATACAGACTGGCCTAGCTAGAGGTTAATATCTGTCTTAATGTCTCACAGTATACAGACTGACCTAGCTAGAGGTTAATGTCTGTCTTAATGTCTCACAGTATACAGACTGACCTAGTTCGGGGTTAATATCTGTCTTAATGTCTCACAGTATACAGACTGACCTAGCTAGAGGTTAATATCTGTCTTAATGTCTCACAGTATACAGACTGACCTAGTTCGGGGTTAATATCTGTCTTAATGTCTCACAGTATACAGACTGACCTAGCTAGAGGTTAATATCTGTCTTAATGTCTCACAGTATACAGACTGACCTAGCTAGAGGTTATTATCTGTCTTAATGTCTCACAGTATACAGACTGACCTAGCTAGAGGTTAATATCTGTCTTAATGTCTCACAGTATACAGACTGACCTAGCTAGAGGTTATTATCTGTCTTAATGTCTCACAGTATACAGACTGACCTAGCTAGAGGTTAATATCTGTCTTAATGTCTCACAGTATACAGACTGACCTAGCTAGAGGTTAATATCTGTCTTAATGTCTCACAGTATACAGACTGATCTAGCTAGAGGTTAATATGTCTTAATGTCTCACAGTATACAGACTGACCTAGCTAGAGGTTAATATATGTCTTAATGTCTCACAGTATACAGACTGACCTAGCTAGAGGTTATTATCTGTCTTAATGTCTCACAGTATACAGACTGGCCTAGCTAGATGTTAATATCTGTCTTAATGTCTCACAGTATACAGACTGGCCTAGCTAGAGGTTATTATCTGTCTTAATGTCTCACAGTATACAGACTGGCCTAGCTAGAGGTTAATATCTGTCTTAATGTCTCACAGTATACAGACTGACCTAGCTAGAGGTTAATGTCTGTCTTAATGTCTCACAGTATACAGACTGACCTAGTTCGGGGTTAATATCTGTCTTAATGTCTCACAGTATACAGACTGACCTAGCTAGAGGTTAATATCTGTCTTAATGTCTCACAGTATACAGACTGACCTAGCTAGAGGTTATTATCTGTCTTACATTTACATTTAAGTCATTTAGCAGACGCTCTTATCCAGAGCGACTTACAAATGTCTCACAGTATACAGACTGACCTAGCTAGAGGTTAATATCTGTCTTAATGTCTCACAGTATACAGACTGACCTAGCTAGAGGTTATTATCTGTCTTAATGTCTCACAGTATACAGACTGACCTAGCTAGAGGTTAATATCTGTCTTAATGTCTCACAGTATACAGACTGACCTAGCTAGAGGTTAATATCTGTCTTAATGTCTCACAGTATACAGACTGATCTAGCTAGAGGTTAAAATGTCTTAATGTCTCACAGTATACAGACTGACCTAGCTAGAGGTTAATATATGTCTTAATGTCTCACAGTATACAGACTGACCTAGCTAGAGGTTAATATATGTCTTAATGTCTCACAGTATACAGACTGGCCTAGCTAGATGTTATTATCTGTCTTAATGTCTCACAGTATACAGACTGACCTAGCTAGATGTTAATATCTGTCTTAATGTCTCACAGTATACAGACTGGCCTAGCTAGATGTTATTATCTGTCTTAATGTCTCACAGTATACAGACTGACCTAGCTAGAGGTTATTATCTGTCTTAATGTCTCACAGTATACAGACTGGCCTAGCTAGATGTTATTATCTGTCTTAATGTCTCACAGTATACAGACTGGCCTAGCTAGATGTTATTATCTGTCTTAATGTCTCACAGTATACAGACTGACCTAGCTAGAGGTTAATATCTGTCTTAATGTCTCACAGTATACAGACTGGCCTAGCTAGAGGTTAATATATGTCTTAATGGCTCACAGTATACAGTCATATGAACTATCTCACAGTATACAGTCATATTAACTATCTCACAGTATACAGTCATATGAACTATCTCACAGTATACAGTCATATTAACTATCTCACAGTATACAGTCATATGAACTATCTCACAGTATACAGTCATATTAACTATCTCCCAGTATACAGTCATATGAACTGTCTCAGAGTGTACATGAAAACAGAGCTAAAACTACAATATGAAGCACTGTCTTGGAGCTTAACAATGGTTACTCATATACAGTATGCAGAGCTATAGTACCAGTGGTTGTTAACCTTCTTCAGTACAAGAAAAGAACATGAGGATATTACTCTAGTTCAGTGATTCTCAAACTCGGTCCTTGGGCCCCCCTTCCGGGTGAACGTTTTGGTTTTTGCCCTAGCACTACACAGCTGATTCAAATAACCAACTCAACACCGAGCTTTGATTATTTGAATCAGCTGTGTAGCGCTAGGGCAAAAACCAAAACGTTCACCCGGTGAGGTGTGATCTGTAGGGCCGAACCTCAAACTGTGCCAGATTCTTCAGATCATATACAGACTAGGAGGAGGTCTAATACATGGTCCTCACACTGTTACCTGATGACTCCCATCGTGGCCCTCTATTCTCTCTCTCAGACTATTCTATCGGGGATACTATGGTGCATGTGCCTTTATGTGTCTTATCATGTGTTAGCCATTGTTGCGTGTCTTTGGAATTCATTGATGATGTATGCTGTGATATCCCAAATCGGGATTAATGAAGTAATACTCTACTCTCTCTCTCTCTCCCTCACTCTCTCTCACTCCCTCTCTATTCCTTCTCTTCTATTCTCTCTCTCTCTCTCGCTCTCTCTCCCTCTCTATTCCTTCTCTTCTATTCTCTCTCTCTCTCTCGCTCTCTCTCCCTCTCTATTCCTTCTCTTCTATTCTCTCTCTCTCTCTCTCTCTCTCTCTCTCTCTCTCTCTCTCTCTCTCTCTCTCTCTCCTCTCTATTTCTCTCCTCTTCTATTTCTCTTTCTCTCTCTCTCTCTCTCTCTCTCTCTCTCTCTCTCTCTCTCTCTCTCTCTCTCTCTCTCTCTCTCTCTCTCTCTCTCTCTCTCTCTCTCTCTCTCTCTCTCACACACTCACTCCCTCTCTATTCCTTATCTTCTATTCTCTCAATTCAATTCAAGGGCTTTATTGGCATGGGAAACATGTGTTAACATTGCCAAAGCAAGTGAGGTAGACAACATACAAAGTGAATATATAAAGTGAAAATCAACAAAAATTAACAGTAAACATTACACATACAGAAGTTTCAAAACAGTAAAGACATTACAAATGTCATATTATATATATATATATATACAATGTACAAATAGTTAAAGGACACAATATAAAATAAATAAGCATAAATATGGGTTGTATTTACAATGGTGTTTGTTCTTCACTGGTTGCCCTTTCCTTGTGGCAACAGGTCACAAATCTTGCTGCTGTGATGGCACACTGTGGAATTTCACCCAGTAGATATGGGAGTTTTTCAAAATTGGATTTGTTTTCGAATTCTTTGTGGATCTGTGTAATCTGGGGGAAATATGTGTCTCTAATATGGTCATACATTGGACAGGAGGTTAGGAAGTGCAGCTCAGTTTCCACCTCATTTTCTGGGCAGTGTGCACATAGCCTGTCTTCTCTTGAGAGCCATGTCTCCCTACGGCGGGCTTTCTCAATAGCAAGGCTATGCTCACTGAGTCTGTACATAGTCAAAGATTTCCTTAAGTTTGGGTTAGTCACAGTGGTCAGGTATTCTGCCGCTGTGTACTCTCTGTTTAGGGCCAAATAGCATTCTAGTTTTCTCTGTGTTTTTGTTACTTCTTTCCAATGTGTCAAGTAATTATCTTTTTGTTTTCTCATGATTTGGTTGGGTCTAATTGTGCTGCTGTCCTGGGGCTCTGTGGGGTGTGTTTGTGTTTGTAAACAGAGTACCAGAACCAGCTTGCTTAGGGGGCTCTTCTCCAGGTTCATCACTCTGTAGGTGATGGCTTTGTTATGGAAGGTTTGGGAATCGCCTCCTTTTAGGTGGTTGTAGAATTTAACGGCTGTTTTCAGGATTTTGATAATTAGTGGGTATCAGCCTAATTCTGCTCTGCATGCATTATTTGGTCTCAATTTGGTGTTTGTCCCATTTTGTGAAATCTTGGTTGGTGAGCGGACCCCAGACCTCACAACCATAAAGGGTAATGGGCTCTTTGACTGATTCAAGTATTTTTTGCCAGATCCTAAGTGGTATGTTGAATTTTATGTTCCTTTTGATGGCATAGAATGCCCTTCTTGCCTTGTCTCTCAGATCTTTCACAGCTTTGTGGAAGTTACCTGTGGCGCTGATGTTTAAGCCAAGGTATGTATAGTATTTTGTGTGCTCTAGGGCAACAGTGTCTAGATGGAATTTGTATTTGTGGTCCTGGCGACTGGACCTTTTTTGGAACACCATTATTTTGGTCTTATAGAGATGTACTGTTATTCTCTCTCTACCCCCTCTTTATTCTCTCTCTCTCTCTCTCTCTCTCTCTCTCTCTCTCTCTCTCTCTCTCTCTCTCTCTCTCTCTCTCTCTCTCTCTCTCTCTCTCTCTCTCTCTCTCTCTCTCTCTCTCTCTCTCTCTCTCTGTGTTTTCTGTTTAAGGGAAGAGTTGGCTAGACAGCCACCCAGATAAACCATAAATATGTTGGAGGTGAAGGACCGAGAGTTGGAACAATGAATGAATACACTGATGGAGAGATGGGGAGGAAGGGCATGCTCTATTGCACTTCACTAGCAATTTCTCCCCTCTAGGTCTGGCCTACCGTCTGCACGTCTGCCACTGTAGTGGTGGTGTGGCATGGCCTAAGTCTAAGTGGGTTTCAGACAACCGCACTCACACACACACATATATAAACACATAAATACAGCCTCAATTCCCAGTTTGATAGAAGAGCTATTTTGGAGCCAAGTTGGATCCAAACGGTGGTGTTAATCAAACTGTGCCTATATATAGGACGGGGTATCTCCAACTTATACCCTGATCTGTTAGGCCACAGTCCCAGAGTCCCCTTTTTTATTGCTCTGCATTTGTTAACTTAAACTCGAGGAATTTTTTTTTTTCCAATGCCGGCCTTTGTTCTTAGGTTGCAGTCTTATGTTTAATACATGAGGATTGGAAGACTTATCCATTTTGGACTGCTGTGCCTGTTATTCCCAGGCAGTGTCTATATTTAAGAGCTACTATAGGCCAAATATGAACCCTGGGAGCTGAAGTCTTCGACCTCAGGTGGAAGTCTTTCTGAATACGATTAGAATTTACTTGGAGGAATTTGCCTTTACACCATTGGCTATGTGGTTCGGGGAGGATTTGGTTTTTGCAGCGTTTATCCGAAACAAGGTGCATCTAGTTTGGAGGAGACATTAGAAAAAGTTGTTGTGTTCAAGTTTAACTCGGTGACCTCACCGTCCTTGGTGTGTAGTTATAGGCCAGTCCATTAAGCTTGCACCTTGTATTCATGAATCTAATTCATTCTCCAACCTTCTCTTTCTCTGCCTTTCTCTGCCTTTCTCTACCTCTCTCTCTCTCTCTCTCTCCCCATTTCTCCCTCCATGTTTCCTTATCTGTGTTTTGCAGAGCACACATTTCCGTTGCATATTCATGTACATTGGACAATAAAGTAATCTTCCTCCATCTTCTTCTTCTCTCCCTCTGCAGCTGGTACCACCTATATCTTCGGTAAGGGCGGGGGTCTGATCACGTACACGTGGCCTAACAACGAGAGGCCCAGCACACGTACCGATCGCCTGGCTGTGGGCTTCAGCACCACCATCAAGGACGGCATCCTGGTCCGCATCGACAGCGCGCCGCGACTCGGTGACTACATCATGCTACACATCGTAAGTCCAGTTTCAGTCTTGCCGCTGTCCCTACTGTTATCATGACATGGTGTCCCCAAGACAGGGCCACAGTACAGTACTGGAACTATATCATACTACACATCGTAAGTCACCTTTTTAATCTACTGCTAGCCTGCATGGTGTCCCCAAGTCTTTTTCTCAAGGGCACCAGTGTAGTCTACACTGTGTCTCCTGTCTTACCCTGGACAGGGAGACTACATCTAGCCCCACATTGTAAGGCCTCTTTAGTTCTATGGTTCTCAGTGTATTTACAGGGATTCCATACAGTAGCAGATACAGTCATTAGTTAAAGCGCTACACACCTGATTCTACTAATTCATGGCTTGATCAAGATTGATTATTTGAATCAGGTGTGTAGTGCTATAGGGCAACATTGTAACCTGTCCACGCCTTCATGTCCCCAGGACCAGGACTAAGGAACACTGTTCTAAACAATGACCTGAAGTTGAAGCAAATTGTAACGGGGGGGGGAGGCTATCCATAATAGATATCACAGTATGTTCCCCTCCCTTGTTTCTCCCTTGTTTTCTAACTTTATATGTCACACAATCCTCTCAGAACAACTTTCTCTCTAAACAACGCCGTGAATCTAAACTCTAAGGCATGAATAGTTGATAAGCCATGTCTGTGTGATGCATGTGGAGAACACGATCACTGTGCCTGGAAACCCTGTGTGAATCAGCAACATTAATATGTTATGACGAGGACCGTGGTGGTCATGAAATTTTGTCAGCCGGTGATTGTCAGGCAAATAGCTGCCGGTCTCATGATAATTGACCGTTAATTAACATAAACACATTTAGCATCTCCTGGCTTCCACGCATTGCCTACAAGCCACTGATGCAGACCTTTGGAACATCTACATTGTAAAAAGTCGAATAAATCACTGTAATATAGTCTACACCATCACAATGAATCCATGATTTATTTTAGACAGGTCTAAAGAAACATGATATGAAGAAAATGTAGTCTATTTCAGAAGAACAGAATAGCATACTCTGAGTTGTTCTTATGTGAGGCTCTGATCTGGCTATGCCATATGGCTGTGGACTACACTTGTTCATTTAGCAGACCAGATTTGCTTAGAATTCTGTGACATTATTTTATATTATTTTATAGTATGAAGAATGCGATTGAACATAGGTGAATTAAAATATAATATATATTTTCTCCAAACGTTTAGTCAGCCAACCAGATGAGTAGGCCTAACAAACAGCAAAAGCACTGGCCAATGTCAATCTACTATCCCCCATGGTACAAATGTTGACCTATTCTATTCTGTGTGAGAAATAAACATTCCAAACATAGTCTGGGACAGTTGTGGGATGCGATCGATCCCAAATGAATACAACCACTAGCATAAAACAAACCTGTTTTAAGCAGTGAGCCTGATGCAACAGATCAAAATGCTTAGCTTAAAATGTTGATAAACTATTAAGCTATTTTTTCACATTATAGGCGCAGCAATTTGCACATGGTAGTAGGTTATAAGTGTGTATGTTCCATTAGCAGGAAAACCCATTCTCAAAAGTGACCGCAAATATGAGTATGCGTGTAATGCTTTTATTAGAAAGATGCAAAAATGTGTATTGTGAAAATGATCTCCCCCAAACTCTAAACTCACTCGCTGCGTATGTGTGCCAGTTAGGTTCTACACCCATTGTAACGCGGATTAATCGGCTTAATTTAAAGAAGTTATTTTGCCACTTTTAGTTATGATTACACAACTTATCAAAATATACAGTGCATTCGGGAAGTATTTAGACCCCTTGACTGTTTCCACATTTTATTACATTACAACCTTATTCTAAAATTGATTAGATTTTTTTAAATCCCCATCAATCTACACACAATACCCCATAAGGACAAAGCATGTCAGAGCAAAAACCAAGCTCTGAGGTCGAAGGAATTATCTGTAGTGCCCCGAGACGTGATTATATTGAGGCACAGATCTGGGGAAGGGTACTAAATAATTTCTGCTGCATTTAAGGTCCCCAATAATACAGTGGCCTCCATCACTCTTAAATGGAAGAAGTTTGGAACCACCAAGACTCTTCCTAGAGCTGGCCACCCGGCCAAACTGAGCAATCGGGAGAAGGGCCTTGGTCAGGGAGGTGACCAAGAACCCGATGGTCACTCTGACAGAGCTCCAGACTTACTCTATGGAGATGGGAAAACTTTCCAGAAGGACAACCATCTCTGCAGCACTCCACCAATCAGGCCTTTATGGTAGAGTGGTCAGATGGAAGCCACTCCTCAGTAAAAGGCACATGACAGCCTGCTTGGAGTTTGCCAAAAGCCACCTAAAGACTTTCAGACCATGAAACCAAGATTCAACTCTTTGGCCTGATATGCCAAGTGTCACGCCTGGAGGAAACCTGGCACCATCCCTATGGTGAAGCATGGTGGCGGCATCAATTTTAGAAGAAGGATGTAAACTAACAAAATTTTGAAGAAGTCAAGGGGTCTGTACACTTTACAAATGCACTGTATAGGTCTATGGGCTAGGCTACATGAGATGTGCAACTATGATTTGAAAAAGTCAATAAAAAGCATGCGTTGTTTCTTGCCTTAAGATGGACAACATTACGTGATAATATATCATTCACATGTGATAGGCTAATATTGTCACCCATCACACTATTTTTGATTGAATCTCGTCTTTACATATACTAAATAATATATGTATGAAATTTGTTTTGATTTAGAATGGACCATTACCACCAACTGTATTGAAACAGAGGCAATGGAAAAAGTACATGTATGTAATACATAATGTATGCATTTAAATAGCAAATGGAGGACACTTTTCCCATGGTTCATTTTCATGCCAGGCAGGTAGGCTGTACTCCTGTTGTAAAGAGAAGCAATGTGCTTAATATTAGGAAAGTTGAAAAATAAATAGAGTAGGCCTTGCCGATAGAAAGCTGATGGGCTCCTCCTCTCCTCGTGCAATTGCACAGCCTATAGAAATGTTGCGCAATATGAGCTCATGGGCTCTCATGAAGTGTTTGATTAGATTTTAAATTACATTTGCTTTGATTTCGGACTGATTAGCGTGACAATAGTGCTGAGAGTGCTGAGTACCAGGCAGAGTACCAGGCAGTGCTGAGCACCAGGCAGTTAGCAAGTTTGGTAGGATACTAATGACCATCAGCAGCATCAGAGCTTGGAGAAGCCTAATTACCATGACAAAGCAGTCACTTGGAATTTGACTGCCATCATGAGTCATGACCGCCGGTGTGGCGGTAATATGTTCACCGGAACAGACCTATTCAATATCCCTTGTTTTTGTTGTTGTGGTTGACTTATTGACATAATAGTCAACAAAGATGGCCACCGACTATAGCGATGCCAAACGTATTTATTGGAAAAGTGCCATGTGCTGATGGGGTGTGAAAGTAGGGATGTTGAGGAGAGAGTCAGAGAGGGATACAATTACACCAACAGATTGAGAGTCTTTCTCTCCTCAAAGACTCCCCTCGTCTCTGGAGTGTGTTGCAATGTGCTGCTGGATGTACGCTGCTCCAACCTCACCATCTGGTCACACAACATGAAGGCCAAGTAGTGTTTTTATATAGCTGCTTTACAGTCTAGAGGAATGTCTGTGTGTGTGTGTGTGTGTGTGTGTGTGTGTGTGTGTGTGTGTGTGTGTGTGTGTGTGTGTGTGTGTGTGTGTGTGTGTGTGTGTGTGTGTGTGTGTGTGTGTGTGTGTGTGTGTGTGTGTGTGTGTGTGTGTGTGTGTGTGTGTGTGTGTGTGTGTGTGTGTGTGTGTGTGTGTGTGTGTGTGTGTGAGGGAAAGAGATAGGAAAATGCCGCTCCTCATTTTAACTGGCTTCGTAATTGCAGAAACCTCGATAGGAAGGAAATCAAATGCATTTTTAATCCTATTCTTTCTATCTCAGAGCTGAGCGGCACTTTCCAGCCAAGCTTCATATCAGTTGTAATTCGTCTCCAACTCGTTAGAAATACATTTCTTCATTCCCGTAGTCTCACAAAGCAAAAGGCTAATTCATTTATCATTAGAATACCATGTATAGTCACAGTACATGCTCAAGTTTAACACTGGTCAGTACTTACAGTTATGTTTCTGGTCGTTGTTTTAAAATACTGTTTATTCTCCGTAACCTACCTGGCTTCTAAATAATCGTTAACATTAGAGCCGCCAGTGACATCTTTTAGAATTTCAATATCACATATTTAGCTCCTCAACCGTAGCCCTTAGATAAAGACTAATGGACAGTCGAAGACCTCCTCTACACAATACCGCCGATGAACAGAACATCATCGAGCCCAGTTCAAATCTATTACAGTGCAGATAATGATTCAAAGTGACAGATGTCAACCCATCCTGTGTTGTTACCCCCTGAATCAGGCAGAAACGGTTAAAAGGATTACATAGCGACTGCACTGAAGACTTGTCTAACCAAAGGTCTTATCACAGACATTCATCCCCTCAGGGATCACTTAGCCTTTAGGATCATTAGCAACTGGATGTGTTAGGATTAGCTAGCTACCGTTGCTAAGACGTCGCTGAAATGGCTTACAGGGACTGCTCTTTGGAACTGATATGTTTCTAATGAGACAGAAGAATGGAATTGGAGAAGTATGGAGAACCGAGAACTGGCGTCATCTGGTTTTTAAGTCATTCAAACTATTCATTGCATCGCTGATTTCCGTAAACCCTCTATTCTTTAAAGCATCTCTTAGTATTATGCCTTCATATGATGCAAAAACATATGAAAAGTTTGACTAGTGGGTACCATAGAAAAAATAAATAAATATCCCATTCAGGTCATTCTAGTCATTCTATTTCTATGGTTTTGTACTAGCAACTAGGACTGTTACGGTGACCGTATTACCACCACACCGGCGGTCACGAGTCATGACCGCAGTCACGGTAAATAGGCTTCTTCAAGCTCTGATGCTGCTGATGGTCATTAGTGGCCTACCAAACGTGCTAACTGCCTGGTACTCAGCACTGCCTGGTACTCAGCACTGCCTGGTACTCAGCACTGCCTGGTACTCAGCACTGCCTGGTACTCAGCACTGCCTGGTACTCAGCACTGCCTGGTGCTCACTACTGCCCCTCTCTGACATCAATGCAAATGTACTCGGGGAAAAAAACGAATCAAACACTTCATGAGAGCCCCTGAGCCATGGTCCTTTGAGCTCATCAGCATGGCAAATGTGGGTTCGATCCCCGGGAAACGTAGAATGTATGCAACATGACTGTCATGCTTTGGAGCTGCTAAATGGCATATATTATTATTATTATATATTATGTTGTGCAACATTTCTATAGGCTATGCAACTGCATGAGAAAACAGCTTTCTATAGGCTGGGTCAACTATAATTATTTTTCAACTTTCCTAATATTAAGCACATTGCTTCGCTTTTCAACAGGTGTATAGCCTACCTGGCTGGCATGAAAATGAACCATGGGAAAAACGTCCTCCATTTGCTATTTAAGTGAAGTGCATGTCTTTTTAAAAAATCTGCCCCTGTTCCGAGACAGGTGTATGATAATGGTCCATTCTAAATCCAAACTAATTTCTCACATATATTATTTAGTATATGTAAAGATGAGACTAAATTAAGAATAGTCTGATTGGTGACAATATTAGCCTATCACTTGTGAATGATGCCCAGTGTGTTGCAGTATAAGGCAAGAAACAGAGTATGCCTTTTTTTTGCAACTTTTTCAAATCATAGTCCCACACCTCATGTAGCCTAGCCCATAGACCTATATGTTTTAATAAGGTTTGTAACACACCTCATGTAGCCTAGCCCATAGACCTATATGTTTTCATAAGGTTAGTATCACACCTCATGTAGCCTAGCCCATAGACCTATATGTTTTAATAAGGTTAGTATCACACCTCATGTAGCCTAGCCCATAGACCTATATGTTTTAATAAGGTTAGTATCACACCTCATGTAGCCCATAGACCTATATGTTTTAATAAGGTTAGTATCACACCTCATGTAGCCTAGCCCATAGACCTATATGTTTTAATAAGGTTAGTATCACACCTCATGTAGCCTAGCCCATAGACCTATATGTTTTAATAAGGTTTGTATCACACCTCATGTAGCCTATATGTTTTAAGCCCATAGACCTATATGTTTTAATAAGGTTAGTATCATCACACCTCATGTAGCCTAGCCCATAGACCTATATGTTTTAATAAGGTTTGTATCACACCTCTAGCCCATATGTGCCCATTTTAATAAGGTTTGTATCACACCTCATGTAGCCTAGCCCATAGACCTATATGTTTTAATAAGGTTAGTATCACACCTCATGTAGCCTAGCCCATAGACCTATATGTTTTAATAAGGTTTGTATCACACCTCATGTAGCCTAGCCCATAGACCTATGTTTTATGTTTTTTAATAGACCTATATGTTTTAATTAGTATATCACACCTCATGTAGCCTAGCCCATAGACCTATATGTTTTAATAAGGTTAGTATCACACCTCATGTAGCCTAGCCCATAGACCTATATGTTTTAATAAGGTTAGTATCACACCTCATGTAGCCTAGCCCATAGACCTATATGTTTTAATAAGGTTTGTATCACACCTCATGTAGCCTAGCCCATAGACCTATATGTTTTAATAAGGTTAGTATATCACACCTCATGTAGCCTAGCCCATAGACCTATATGTTTTAATAAGGTTAGTATCACACCTCATGTAGCCTAGCCCATAGACCTATATGTTGACAAGGTTTTGTATTGCAACTAAAGTGACCAAATAACTTCTTAAAATGAAGAACATTAAGCTGCTTTACAGACCGGTGTAGAGCCTAACTGGCATGCATACGCAGCGCGTGACTGTCAAGTTTGGGGAAGAACATTTTCACCATAAAAATGCACCTTTATAATAAAGCATCACATGCATAATCACATTTGTGGTCACTTTTGAGAATGGAACATTCACACCTATAGACTACAGCCGTGTGTGCATTGCTGCCCTTATAGTGTGAAGAAATTGCCTGATGGTTTATCAACATTTTAAGGTAAACTATCTGATCAGTTGCATCAGCCTCATTGATCCTCAGCCTCAAAAAGGGGTTTTGATGCTAGTGGTTGTATTCATTTGGGATATATTGCATCCCACAACTGTCACAGACTATGTTTGGAATATACAGTACATTTCTCACACAGAATAGAATAGGTCAACTTTTGTACTATGGGGGAATGTAGATTGACATAGGCCAGTGTTTTTGCTGTTGGTTAGGCTTACTCATCTAATTG
>NC_060184.1:32765326-32800326 GCF_021184085.1 Oncorhynchus gorbuscha
GAGGTTTCCGTGGGGAGATGTGGCTGTCAGTCAAACAACCCTGACCGCAAAGTATTCTGGGAATTTCAATATATTGTGCCTTCTTTCTTCTCCAGGAGAGAGAGGGACAGAGAGAGAGGGAGACATAACTGATCAAGTTAGAACCCCCTTGCTTTGGCCCCAGCTCTATGCACTATGTGTTTTGTTGTAATTACAAAAGCAGTGGAGGTGGATAAAAACATTTTTTTAATACTATTTCATTTCTAGTGTTTACCTCTTTGCCTTGTCCTCCCAGTCCTTCCCCAACACTATGACCTGCTATATTGTTTGTTGTCTTTATTGTTCCACTAAACATAAATGATTGATGAGGCTGTGTTATGGTTTATTGATGCACTTCCATTGGATGGCCATTGGCCAGGTCCTTAGTATGCAGCAACCCTCATTGATGTATATTTCATTGTCCAAGATGAAAAATTCAATGAGAAACACAAACAGTGTCTGCTCCTTGACAATTTATCCCTCTGGGGGACAAATGGTTGTGTTCCACAGCAGCTCTGTTGTAATGCATGAGTTCCCACTTCCCTGAGTAGAAGAGAGGAGCGAGAGAAAGGGGAGTAAGAGGGAGGAGATTTGGGCAGAGGGAGAAAGTGGAAGAGAACAGGGGCTACAGGGAGGGAGAGAAGGAGAGAGTGAATGAGGGAGAATATGTCAGAAGAGAGAGAGGGAGACAGAGCGGGAGAATAAGAAGGAAAGTGAGCGAAGCAAAGAGGGGAAGATATTTGTGATTTCTGAGCAGGATCAGAAGACTCGGATCAGTGGGTGTGTCTTGGCTACAGTGATATGCCAGTGAATTTCAATTGAACTTATACTTTGTTACTTTGTCAAGTAGTGTCGTCATACCACATACATCCCAGCTGATAAGCCAAGGTGTCAATTTTCTAATGTTCAGGGCAGCTGTTGTGCATCTGACACTCGTCACACAGACAGATTTAACTTACAGACAGGATGTAAGTTTCTCACCACCGATCAAAACTCAAACTTGGGTTTGAGAAAGACGGCGGGCCAGCGGCCATTTTCAAATTTCCTCTGTACACGGTGAGACTTCGTTGTGATTGATGAGACGCCTGCTCTGGCGCGAGGAGTAATGAAAGATCACTGTGCTCAGGGATCGATATGCCAGGCAGCGTATATCAGACACAAGGCTAGGCGCCATCTCACTGCCAGAGACACCCTTAAATCCCTCCACAGCTCTGTCTCTGTCACCTCGGCAGCACAGTGAGGCTCTCGTTTCTTTCCTCTCCTCTGTTCTCGCCTGGGATTCCGCCGCCGAAACCTCCGCTCAGCTCGCAGATATCAGGCTGTGAGAAATAAATAAGAAGAGAGCGAGGCACATTTAGCCAAATTGACTGCTTCTTGGATTATTGACAAGAAAGGGATGATGAATTGCAAGTTGCTGAACTGATACATTTTAACATTAGAAAATAAATCTACTGGAAAGAAGAAGAAAAAAATCTATGAGAGAGAGAGAGAGAGAGAGAGAGAGAGAGAGAGAGAGAGAGAGAGAGAGAGAGAGAGAGAGAGAGAGAGAGAGAGAGAGAGAGAGAGAGAGAGAGAGAGAGAGAGAGAGAGAGAGAGAGAGATCCTTCGTCTAGTATGTATTCAGAGAAGATTAAGTACCTGCTGGCGAAAGCAGCGAGCACTTTCTTTCTCTCATCTCAAAGAAAGAAAGAGTAGATCAAACAGGAAAGTCTAGCTCTCTCTCGCAATCTGAGCAAAAATGTGACTGACTGAGTACCTCTCTCTATTTTGTTGATTTAATCTCCAGATATTGACTCTGTGTGTGTGTGTTTGCCTGGTATCTAAGACTGCAGAACTGACACAATAAATAGCACATGAATATCAAATATTTACATATTTTGTAAATAGAAAAGGCTGATAGTAATAACTATTGTGATATCTATAAGATATATTGCCAAAAATACGTATTTGCATGATGACTGTGACTTATTTGTGTCAGTTTCTATTGGAGGTTGAAATGGTGCTGTGAGGGCCGTCTACAGATATGAACATTTCCTGTAGTCCCTGTTCTTATCTTTTTATGCAGTGACCAGTCCCTTGCCAACAAAGTATTACAGGGGCCTCCCGAGTGGCGCAGGGGTCACAGCTAGAGGTGTTACAACAGACCCGGGTTCATATCCTGGGCTGTGCTACAACTGGCTGTGGTCGGAAGTCCCATAGGACCCTGCACAATTGGCCCAGCATCGTCTGTGTTAGATGAGGCTTTACAAGCAACTCCTTGTGGCGGGCTGGGTGCCTGCAGTTGAACGGTGTTTCCTCCGTGTTTCCTCCTCCGGTGCGGCTGGCTTCCGGGTTAAGCTGGCAGGTGTTAAGGAGCGCAGTTAGGCGGGTCCGTTGGGGAGTTGCAGCGATGAGACAAAATTGAAAATTGGGGAGGGAAAAAATATATAATATCGACCTCCACAGCAGTGGCGTTTGCCAGTAACCGAAAGGTTGCTAGTTTGGATCTCTGAGCTGACGACATGAAATCTGTCTGCAAGGCACTCTTATCCATGATGTCACTCTCAGGGGGAATTGGGCAATGCAAAAAAACACATTTCCATTTCACACCACGGGCAGGTTACACGTGTGAAACAGGAACAATCTCAGCAGATGATGTTGCGATTGGATATGTCAAACTATAACATATTTCCTCCGATATTGTGGAATGGTAACAATGCCATATTAGTGAGTAGTACAGATTCCTGCCATGTATGTTTTCCTCTTTAATTAACTTACTGTATTTCTACACCATTCTGGAATCACAATGCTATTTTTAGAGACTGTAAGCTTTGTAGTATTGACAGTTACCTGACTGGGAATACTTATAGATCTGGCAGGTCATGCCCCCTTTATCCTAAAGCTACAAATGATGTTAAGACAGGGGATCATGAACTCTCCAGCCATTGAGTGAGAGGGAGATAGAGAGAGAGAATGCTTCTACATTAGTTCCTTATTCAGTAAAACCCTTAGTTCTGACCCTATACACCTCTCTGGCAGCCATGACAGTATGAGCCAACGTTATGCTATCGGTGACAGATGTCCGACATCGATACAGACATGACTTCCCAACCTTCTGACTCTTCCCTTCCTCCGGAGCGGACTTCCCTTCCTCCGGAGCGGACTTCCCTTCCTCCGCAGCAGATTTCCCTTCCTCCGGAGCGGACTTCCCTTCCTCCGGAGCGGACTTCCCTTCCTCCGGAGCAGACTTCCCTTCCTCCGTAGCAGACTTCCCTTCCTCCGGAGCGGACTTCACAGAGAACCTTCTGATTCAGCCCTCTGATGGAGCAGACTGAGATATAAGGAAAAGCATGGTTAATTGATCCACTTATCTTTTATACATTTACGTAGGACTAAAGAACATTCCGGTGGGTTAGAGGAGAGGAGGAGGAGGAGTCAGGGGGTGCTTTGACTGGGACCGTCATCTTGACGGTTCAGAAGTGAACGATTATGAGATCAGAACACACATGATTGTGTGATGTATTGACTCCTTTATAAGTGATTGTGTGATGTATTGACTCCTTTACACGCGATTGTGTGATGTATTGACTCCTTTACACGCGATTGTGTGATGTATTGACTCCTTTACACGTGATTGTGTGATGTATTGACTCCTTTACACGTGATTGTGTGATGTATTGACTCCTTTACACGTGATTGTGTGATGTATTGACTCCTTTACACGTGATTGTGTGATGTATTGACTCCTTTACACGTGATTGTGTGGTGTATTGACTCCTTTACACGCGATTGTGTGATGTATTGACTCCTTTACACGTGATTGTGTGATGTATTGACTCCTTTACACGTGATTGTGTGATGTATTGACTCCTTTACACGTGATTGTGTGGTGTATTGACTCCTTTACACAAGATTGTGTGATGTATTGACTCCTTTACACGTGATTGTGTGATGTATTGACTCCTTTACACGTGATTGTGTGATGTAATGACTCATATACACACGATTGTGTGGTGTATTGACTCATATATACATGATTGGGTGGCTCATATTTCTAAGGGCTGCAAGAAAAATCCAATCAGTTCCCCAAATATAATAATGGATGCATTAACAACAGCAATTTTCCTGAAGTCTTGATGGTATGTAGAGCTATGACTCTGTTTTAAAGCAATTTGTAAAAACCTGTTCATTATTTTCTTGGACTAGATCCATATCTTACATTAATCCCTGACCCAGAGTACCCAGAGTTGATGACCAAGCATTTTCTGTCTGTCTGTCTGTCTGTCTGTCTGTCTGTCTGTCTGTCTGTCTGTCTGTCTGTCTGTCTGTCTGTCTGTCTGTCTGTCTGTCTGTCTGTCTGTCTGTCTGTCTGTCTGTCTGTCTGTCTGTCTGTCTGTCTGTCTGTCTGTCTCTCTCTCTCTCTCTCTCTCTCTCTCTCTCTCTCTCACTCACTCACTCACTCACTCACTCACTCACTCACTCACTCACTCACTCACTCACTCACTCACTCTCTCTGTCTCTCTCTGTCTCTCTCTGTCTCTCTCTGTCTCTCTCTGTCTCTCTCTCTCTCTCTCTGTCTCTCTCTCTCTCTCTCTCTCTCTCTCTCTCTCTCTCTCTCTCTCCATCCCACTCTCCCCCTATCCCTCTCTTCCTCATCGAGTACAGCAGTCTAATATACATTTTTCGAATGGACCCATTTCTTACATGAATGTCTGACCCAATGTGTCCACGGTGTTAGCATTCACTTTGACAGTGAGTATAAATCCAATAAAATACCATATTATTCTTCACATGCTTCGTAAACAGGTGAAATGCTAACTTACTACAGGCCCTTTTCATTGATGGTGTTGAGGTGGAGCATGTGCCCAGATTCAAATCCTGGGTGTCTACATCCCCGAGGACCTCGCCTGGACCCTCAACACCTCAACCCGGGTCAAAAAGGCGAAGGAGGCTGAAGAAGGCTCCCGCCTGTCTCCCAAAAACCTGGTGAGCTTTTACCGCTGCACGGTCGAGAGCATTCTGAATAACCGCGCCACAGTGTGCCCAGCTCCCTGCCATCGTAGACCTCCAGCGCAAGGAGGTCTGCGTAGGGCGCGCGGCAACATCAGGGACCCTTGGCATCCTGGGGAGGCAGGGTAGCCTAGTGGTTAGAGCGTTGGACTAGTAACCGAAAGGTTGCAAGTTCATATCCCCAAGCTGACAAGGTACAAATCTGTCGTTTTGCCCCTGAACAGGCAGTTAACCCACTGTTCCTAGGCCGTCATTGAAAGTAAGAATTTGTTCTTAACTTCTTGCGTCGAGCCATCCCGGATCCGGTATCATGACTACAGCCTCAAGCTCATTACCATAACGCAACGTTAACTATTCATGAAAATCGCAAATGAAATGAAATTAATCTATTTGCTCTCAAGCTTAGCCTTTTGTTAACAACACTGTCATCTCAGATTTTCAAAATATGCTTCTCAACCATTGCAAAACAAGCATTTGTGTAACAGTATTGATGGCTAATGTACCATTTAGTGTTAGCATTCAGCATGCAACATTTTCCACAAAAACCATAATAGCATTCAAATAAAATAATTTACCTTTGAAGAACTTCAGATATTTTCAATGAGGAGACTCTCAGATAGCAAATGTTCAGTTTTTCCTGAAAGATTGTTTGTTTAGGACAAATCGCTCCATTTTCTGCGTCACGTTTAGCTACAAACAAAAACCTGTATCCAGGATTGTGTAAATCTATCCGCAAGCTCATTAGCATAACACCACTTTAACTATTCATGAAAATCGCTAATGAAATTAAATTAATCTATTTGCTCTCAAGCTTAGCCTTTTGTTAACAACACTGTCATCTCAGATTTTCAAAATATGCTTCTCAACCATTGCAAAACAAGCATTTGTGTAACAGTATTGATGGCTAACGTACCATTTAGCGTTAGCATGCAGCATGCAACATTTTCCACAAAAACCATAAAAGCATTCAAATAAAATCATTTACCTTTGAAGAACTTCAGATGTTTTCAATGAGGAGACTCTGTTAGATAGCAAATGTTCCGTTTTTACAAAAAATATTATTTGTGTCGACTAATCGCTCCGTTTTGTTCATCACGTTTGGGTAAGAAAAAAAAAATCATTAAAATGCAAACTTTTTTCCAAATTAACTCCATAATATCTACAGAAACATGGAAAACCGATATTTAGAATCAATCCTCAAGATGTTTTTCACATATCTATCGACGATAACTTCCACGATGGATTTTTACTTTCTCTTCTGAAGAAATGGAACGCGCATGGACCTACAGATTACGCACACAGGACACCGGGCGGGACACCAGGTAAATGTAGTCTCTTATGGTCAATCTCCCAATGATATGCCTACAAACACGTCACAATGCTGCAGACACCTCGGGGAATAGACAGAAAGCGCGGGCTCATTCCTGGCGCATTCACAGCCATATAAGGAGACATTGGAACACAGCGCCTTCAGAATCTGGGGCATTTCCTGTATGAAACTTCATCTTGGTTTCGGCTGTTGCATTAGTTCTGGGGCACTCACAGATAATATCTTTGCAGTTTTGGAGACGTCAGAGTTTTGTCTTTCCAAGGCTGTCAATTCCATGCATAGTCGAGCATCTTTTCGTGACAAAATATTGAGCTTAAAACGGGCACGTTTTATCCAATAATGCCACAGTGCCCCCATAGGTTCAAGAGGTTAACTGACTTGCCTAGTTAAATAAAGGTAAAAATATATATATAAAATAAAAATAAAATAAAAATCTATGCCACAAACTGTTTTCCCTCCGACCATCAGGCAGGCAGTACAGGTCTCTATATTCCCACACGAGCAGGCTCAAGAACAGTTTATTTCCAGCTCCTGTAACCCTGCTGAACTCTGTGACACGGCACCAGCCATATCCACCCGCCCACCACTTAGTACTGCCTCTCAGGGACCTTGCTGCATTACTCTCTTTGCACTCTCCACAGTACTACTGGAATCTGACATTGCTTTGCCAAGTCTGATTAGGGACATTATTCAGTTGTACATGTCCTTGTCTACCTCGGTAACCTCATTGCTGCTCTCCCTGCATTTCAGTTGCATGCCTCCTTGTACTTGCCATTTGCCTCCATTGTACATTTATACATCCCACTTAATAATATACATGGTATTTCATTGTTTCACTTGTACTTTTTTTTGTACTCTCTTATTTGCACTTCTGGTCAGATGCTAACTGCAGTTTGTTGTGCTGTACTTGTACTTGTTCAATGACAAAGTTGAATCTAATCGAATCTTTTCAAGGGGCAGCAGACCCCCGCACCGCTCTGATTCAGAGGGTTGGATTAAATGTGGACACATTTCAGTTGAATGCGAACGACTAAGAGAAATAATAGAAAAGTAAAACACATAATGAAAGGTATAATGAATACATAATGGGTACCTTGTACCTTGGCTATACGGGGGGGGTTGTGCAGGGTCCTACAATTGGCCCTGTAGGCTGTCTCATCGTCGTTGGTGATCAGGCCTACCACCGTCGTGTCGTCAGCAAACTTAATGATGGTTTTACGGTCGTGTACGTCCATGCAGTCGTGGATGAACAGGGAGTACAGAGGGGACTAAGCTTGCACCCCTGAGGGGCCCCTGTTTTGAGGGTCAGCGTGGCGGATGCCTACCCTCTCCATCTGGGGGTGGCCCGTCAGGAAGCCCAGAATACAGGTGCAGAGGGAGGTGTTCAGTTGCAGGGTCCTTAGCTTAGTGATGAGCTTTGAGGGCACTGTGGGGTTAGACGCTGAGCTGTAGTCAATGAACAGCATTCTCACGTTGGTGTTCCTTTTGTCCAGATGGGAAAGGACACTGTGGAGTGCAATACATATTGGGTTATCTGTGGATCTGTTGGGTCTGTATGCAAATTGGAGTGGGTCCCGTGTGTCTGTGATGATGGTGTTAATGTGAGCCATGACCAGCCTTTCAGAGCACTTCATGACTACAGATGTGAATGCTACGGGGTGATAGCCATTTTTATCAGGTTACCTTGGCGTTCTTGGGCAAAGGGACTATGGTGGTCTTCTTGAAACATGTAGGTATTACAGACGGGGTCAGGGTGAAGTAGAAAACTAAGTCACTTGCTAGTTGGTCAGTGAATGCTCTGAGTACGAGTCCTGGTGATGTGTCTGGCCCTGCAGCCTTGTAAATGTTAACCTGTTTAAAGGTCTTACTCACATCGGCTATGGAGAGTGTGATCACACAGTCATCCAGAACAGCTGGTGCTCTCATGCAGTGTTGCTAGCCTGAAGCTAGCATAGAAGAGATGTCATTCGTCTGGTAGGGTGACGTCACTGGACAGCTCGCGGCTGGGTTTCTCCTGGTAATCCGTGATAGTTTGCAAGCCCTGCCACATCTGACGAGCGTCGGAGCGGTGTTGTTGGATTCAATGTTGTATTGATGCTTTGCCTGTTTGATAGTTCACTGGAGGGCATAGTGGGATTTCTTAGAAGTGGCCTGATTACTGTCCCACTCCTTGAAAGTGGCAGCTCTAGCCTTTAGCTCACTGAGGATGTTGCCTGTAATCCATAGCTTTTGGTTGGGATGTGTTCCTACTGTCACTGTGGGGATGTTGTCTTTGATGCACAATGAAGCCAGTGACTAATGTGGTAAACTCCTCAATGTCATCAGATGTATACCGGAACATATTCCAATCTGTGCTAGCGAAACAGCCCTGTAACTTAGCATCTGCTTCATCGGCCCACTTCCGTATTGTGCTTGTCCCTTGTACTTCCTGTTTGAGTTTTTGCTTGTAAGCAGGAATCCGAAGGATAGAGTTATGGTCCGATTTACCAAATGTAGGGCGAGGAAGAGCTTTGTATGCGTCGCTGTGTGTTGAGTAAAGATGATCTAGAGTTTTTAGGCCTTAGTTGCACATGTGACATGCTGGTAAGTTTTCCTGCATTGAAGCCACCTGCCACTAGAAGCGCTGCCTCTGGGTGAGCATTCTTGTTTGCTTATGGCCCTATACAGCACGTTGAATGCGGTCTCAGTGCCAGCAGCAATTTGTGCTGGTAAATAGACAGCTACAAAATATATAGATGAAAATTCTCTTGGTAAATAGTATGGTCTACAGCTTGAGGTATTCTAACTAAGGCGAGCAGAACCTCCAGACCTCGAGACTTTCTCAATATTAAAGATTGTGCACCAGTATTAACGTAGAGATACACACCACCTCCCCTGAACTTCCCCGACTGCTAGAAAACAGCTAGATTTATGTTTACCATGTCCTTGCTCAGCCAGAACTTGGAGAAACATAGGATATAAAAGTTATTCAGATCACGTTGGTGGGATAGTCTCGAACGGAGATCATCCGGTTTATTCTCCAGTGATTGCACGTTCGCCAATAGAACAGAGGGTAGAGGCAATTTATAAACTCTCCGACATAGTCTCATCAGGTATCCTGCATGCCGGTCTCTATAGCGCCGTCTCCTCCTTCTACGTGTGTCGGGGATTTGGGCCTGGTCCGGGATAATCAATATTATGTCTTTCACTTCCAACTCATTGAAGTAGAAGAGCTCTTCCAAATCGAGGTTAGTGACAGGTGCTCTGATGTCCAGAAGCCGTTTTTGGTCATAGGAAACTATGGAGTTAACATTGTGTACAAAAAATAATAAGATCACAATTGGTCAGGAGCAAGTAAAACAGTCTTCAAATATGCTAATATTACAACAAGTGTTGTGTTGAAAGCCTCAAAGATCACTGGCTGGGATCTTCCCTCTGTGAGCTCTCTATACATCAAACGCACCTCCAAACACGCAGAGAAAAATAATCAACACCCCCTCCCATTCCTGTCAATTACCTCTACAGGTCATTGACCACCAAATCAGAACTTTTTTTAAACATTTTTTTTCCAGCAAGAGTCAGAATATTGAACTCCCTTCCCTCTAGATGTATGCAGACTACACTAGAGTATATCCACTGTGGGTCTAGTTATATGCTGACTACACTAGAGCGTATCCCCTGTGGGTCTAGTTATATGCGGGCTAGACGAGACTGTGTCTCCTGTGGGTCTAGTTATATACAGACTACACTAGAGTGTATCCCCTGTGGGTCTAATTATATGCGGGCTACACTAGAGCGTATCCCCTGTGGGTCTAGTTATATGCAGACTACACTAGAGTGTATCCCCTGTGGGTCTAGTTATATGCGGACTACACTAGAGTGTATCCCCTGTGGGTCTAGTTATATGCGGACTACACGAGAATGTATCCCCTGTGGGTCTAGTTATATGCGGACTACGCTAGAGCATATCCCCTGTGCGTCTAGTTTTCCAGACTACACTAGAGTGTATCCCCTGTGGGTCTAGTTATATGCAGACTACACAAGAGTGTATCCCCTGTGGGTCTAGTTATATGCGGGCTACACTAGAGCGTATCCCCTGTGGGTCTAGTTATATGCAGACTACACTAGAGTGTATCCCCTGTGGGTCTAGTTATATGCGGACTACACTAGAGTGTATCCCCTGTGGGTCTAGTTATATGCGGACTACACGAGAATGTATCCCCTGTGGGTCTAGTTATATGCGGACTACGCTAGAGTGTATCCCCTGTGGGTCTAGTTATATGCGGACTACACGAGAATGTATCCCCTGTGGGTCTAGTTATATGCGGACTACGCTAGAGCATATCCCCTGTGCGTCTAGTTTTCCAGACTACACTAGAGTGTATCCCCTGTGGGTCTAGTTATATGCGGACTACACTAGAGTGTATCCCCTGTGGGTCTAGTTATATGCGGACTACACGAGAATGTATCCCCTGTGGGTCTAGTTATATGCGGACTACGCTAGAGCATATCCCCTGTGCGTCTAGTTTTCCAGACTACACTAGAGTGTATCCCCTGTGGGTCTAGTTATATGCAGACTACACAAGAGTGTATCCCCTGTGGGTCTAATTATATGCGGGCTACACTAGAGCGTATCCCCTGTGGGTCTAGTTATATGCAGACTACACTAGAGTGTATCCCCTGTGGGTCTAGTTATATGCGGACTACACTAGAGTGTATCCCCTGTGGGTCTAGTTATATGCGGACTACACGAGAATGTATCCCCTGTGGGTCTAGTTATATGCAGACTACGCTAGAGCATATCCCCTGTGCGTCTAGTTTTCCAGACTACACTAGACTTGAATCCCCTGTGGGTCTAGTTATATGCAGACTACACAAGAGTGTATCCCCTGTGGGTCTAGTTATATGCGGACGACACTAGAGTGTATCCCCTGTGGGTCTAGTTATATGCAGACTACACTATCCCCCTGTATCCTGTCTAACTGGTTCTGTTGTCAGCCGGACCTTGCTTCTTTTGTAACCTGCATGCTGCTCCGTCTTGACCCACTGGTTCTTGTGTTTGCCAGGCCACGCATCTGTCTGGCCCCAGTAAAGCGGTACACAGAGGCAGAGGCAGTCATACGGACAGAGCACTGGCCCCGGCGTGGCCGTCCTTCTATGACGGATAAACACATTCAACAGCCCCTTCGCTCGTCCGGCAGACACACTGACTGACTGACTGACACCCAATGTGTTGTGAGTCTTTGTAGCAGCCAGACATGGGGAAGGAAGGAATACACCTCAGCTTTGGCAGAGGCAGAGAGATAGAGAGAGAGAGAGAGTGAGAGAGAGAGAGAGAGAGAGAGAGAGAGAGAGAGGGGAGAGAGAGAGAGAGAGAGAGAGAGAGAGAGAGAGAGAGAGAGAGAGAGAGAGAGAGAGAGAGAGAGAGAGAGAGAGAATGTACTGTGGCTGAAACAGAAGGCAGAGAAACAGCAGGAAAGCAGTGTTTTAATTATCTATTGCGTGTTCACAATGTGTCTGTGTCTCTGGCTCTTCGTCAAAGATTGTTAGTGTCTTTCGGGATACGATATATCCGCCTCCCAATTCACTTCCTCACTGTCTTTGTTTTGTGGCTGTTTGATCGAGAATACAGTACAGTATGCTTTACACACAGGAGTATATGCCTGAGTGACCATGTATTTCCACAATGTTAGAATACGCCATTAGAAGCTATGAGAAGGGTTTCAAAGACAGCTGCAGCGTGTTTGTTTGAAGGCTAACTACATAACCTCCACATCCTTCTGTTTAGTTGTTTCTTCTCTTCTGAAAGCACAACTTTGTGTTGGAAGTGTGAGCTGAGTGAGGCCTTGTGAAATGGAGTTTTGGTTTAAAAATTGAACCCCTTCACCTCAGTCCCTGGTTTAACAAAATAGTGCCCCTAGTGCCACATACATTTTGTGTTTAAAACAAACTATGGATAAAAATGTTATGTGCCTGTGTCCAGTAAGAAGGAAGTTAAAAGTTAGTTTCGTGAGTCGCTAACACGCGTTAGTGCATTAGTGGAAATCAACAGGAACATAGCATGCTAGCTGTTCCCATAGCATTAACGCTAATTAGCGACTTCAAAACTGAACACAGAGACATAAATATGGTATCCACAAGTTCATGTGACTCTTGTGAAGTAGATAAATTAATGGCCTCATTGTCAAAATCACAAACTATCCCTCTAAGGGGCCTCGAAATGTACTTATTACCCGGGGGATAATGGGGGAGGAGCATGCTTTTCCAATTTCACTCAGGGGGAGGGTTTAGTATTTTTCTATTTAAACCAAGGGAGAGTCATGTCATTTGTTATCGATTAAATGTCAGCATTTCACAGCATTTTGGAATTTACAAATGTATTTTGATTGCGTGTAACTTGTGTACAACCCTGCTTTCTCTCTCCCTCTCTCGTTCTCGTTCTCATTCTCATTCTCCTCGCTGAGCCCGGCTGGGTGGGAATTTCACTTTAACTTTCCATTGGCTGTTCGATCCCTCTATGTGCTTGGCGTCTCCAGAACGCGGCGTGCAGAGTATCTGGCGAATAAAATAGGGCTTGTAGTGATTACGTAGGGAGCTAGCACGCAACAGGAACAATGCATTCAAAACAACTGGGAACTCTGAAATCTACGACGTCAGTGCGTTCAAGACAACAAACGAACTCTGACTGGGAAAATCTGTTTGAATGGTCATCCAACTCTGAATTCAAGTCAGAAATTGGCATCTTTCTAACATGTTATTCATAATAATTCTCTCGGAGTCCCAGAAAGAGCTCGACCAGCCCTACAATAGCTAGTCCTGCACTTATTCCGAGGATTGTCTTTACTACTACAGGTTGCTGTTGCTTGCTGAATGTAAAAGACAGATATCAAAAGAACTGGGGGCGAATCCATTACGACGATTCTTAAACGAAAGCAAACAGAACGGAAAGCGGAGGGACTTACCTGAATCTGTTACAATAGAAACTCTTGTTTTGCTCTGTTTGCTTTCGTTTGGTTATAAAGGGTGAATGGTTTCCGGAATGAATACATCCCTGGCTGGGAGGAGAGAGAGTGTGCGATGGTGTGATCAAAATCCACCACATGAGTAGTCTGCTAATGTGACTTTCTGGACCTTGTACTCTGTCAAGAATAGACCCGTAACTGTTATTCACTGTATATATCTACATTCTTGTGAATGTTATTTTATTCCTCTTACTGTTACTGTTTTATTTGTTTTATTATGTTTAAACTCTGCATCGTTGGGAATGGCTCTTGAGCAAGGTACACTGTCGGCACGTGACAAATACTATTTTATTTGATGCTGTTAAATAGCTACATGAAATGTAAATACGAGTTTGTATATTATATGGTCTGTGTTACTGTCTTAAAGGTAGGCCTATACATCGTGCAGTAGGTTGATTGACAGGTGTAGGCTACTGTAGAACGATAAACTTTCCTCTTGTGTCGATGCTCGCCAAAGCTTTAGAGTTCTGTATCATTTATCGTTGTAGTTATCGTCCTTGGTGTGGACGGCCCGTAACGCTTCAATTGGTAATTGTCGCCCTCTAGCTTAAATGGGTAAATGCTCCCCTCTAGTGGATAACATGAATATGGTCTGAATACAGCAGTGGTTCTCAGCCGTGGATCAATTTGATCGAAATAAGGACTGCAACATTGATAGCCTACTAAAAAGTGATTTAATATTCCCTGCTGTTGGGTTTTAATTATCATTTTGAAGGGGGAGGTTTACGTGCTTCTTCTTTTTTTTTTACATTCGGGTTGTACCAGGAACAAATATATCTTCCTCAGGGTGAGGGCCATCCATTTTCATTTCAAAGAGGTGTGATTACCTCCAGGTATCCCTCAATATAAATGACGTTCACTCCCTAAGACATCTGCAAATGACACCTGTTAGGCTTGGTTATTGGCGTTAAAGACAGTTCTGTACTATTGAGTGGATCTGTCTGGAGTGTGACGAGATGCAGAGTTGGTGTTTGACGCAGTGAGGGCCCTTTGATCCACAGGAGAGTGGAGGAGATAGAGAGTAGGGGCTGGGGAGGTGGAAGCCAGATCTGGTATCCTTGTCTAACCTTGATGTGTCACACTGACATCTGAGATCCCCTGATGTCTCTAGAGATAGGCAGCCTCTCTCTTTCTCTTTTTTATGTCTCTCTCTCTCTCTCTCTCTCTCTCTCTCTCTCTCTCTCTCTCTCTCTCTCTCTCTCTCTCTCTCTCTCTCTCTCTCGCTCTGTCATTCTCTCTCTCTCTCTCTCTCTCTCTCTCTCTCTCTCTCTCTCTCTCTCTCTCTCTCTCTCTCTCTCTCTCTCTCTCTCTCTCTCACTCTGTCATTCTCTGTCTCTCTCTCTCTCTCTCGCTCTGTCATTCTCTGTCTCTCTCTCTCCCTGTGTCTCTTTCTTTCTCTGTCTCTCTCTCTCGCTCTGTCATTCTCTGTCTCTCTCTCTCCCTGTGTCTCTTTCTTTCTGTCCATCTGTCTCTCTCTCTCTCTCTCTCGCTCTGTCATTCTCTGTCTCTCTCTCTCTCGCTCTGTCATTCTCTGTCTCTCTCTCCCTGTGTCTCTTTCTTTCTGTCCATCTGTCTCTCTCTCTCTCGCTCTGTCATTCTCTGTCTCTCTCTCTCTCGCTCTGTCATTCTCTGTCTCTCTCTCTCCCTGTGTCTCTTTCTTTCTGTCCATATGTCTCTCTTTCTTTCCATCTCCCTGCTATACCTTTCTTATTTTCTCTCTTTCATCCGCTTTTTCTCTCTCAGGCACACCTAGAAACAAAAAAGCAAACACTGACGAAACGTTTGGCTCGACATCACTAACATTATGCAAACACGACGGGCAAGCATTTAAATCATCAGAAACAGTTACACATACGGTCCCTTCGGAAAGAATTCAGAACCCTTGACTTTTTCCACAATTTGTTAGGTTACAGCCTTATTCTAAAATGTATTAAATAGTTATTTCCCCTCATCAGTCTACACACAATACCCCATAATGACAAAATAAAAACAGGTTTTTATCTTTGCAAATGTATATATATAATTTTACATTTCCGTAAGTCCTTTGTTGAAACACCTTTGGCAGCGATTACAGCCTTGAGGCTTCTTGGGTATGACGCTATAAGCTTGGCACACCTGTATTTGAGGAGTTTCTCCCATTCTTCTCTGCAGATCCTCTTAACCTCTGTCAGTTTGGCTGGGGAGCGTCGCTGCACAGCTATTTTCAAATCTCTCCAGAGATGTTCGATCGGGTTCGAGTCCAGGCTCTGACTGGGCCACTCAAGGATATTCAGAGACTCGTCCCGATGCCACTCCTGGGTTGTCTTGGCTGTGTGCTTAGGGTCGTTGTCCTGTTGGAAGGTGAAACTTTTCCCCAGTCTGAGGTCCTGAACACTCTGGAGCAGATTTTCATTAAGGATCCCTCTGTACTTTGCTCCGTTCAGCTTTGTCTTGATCCTGACTAGTCTCTCAGTCCCTGCCTCTGAAAAACATCCCCACAGCATGATGCTGCCACCACCATGCTTCACCGTAGGGATGGAGCCAGGTTTCCTCCAGGTGTGACACTTGGCACTCAGGCCAAAGAGTTCAATCTTGGTTTCATCTGAGAGTCTTTAGGTGCCTTTTGGCAAACTCCAAGTGGGCTTTCATGTGACTTTTACTGAGGAGTAGCTTCCGTCTGGTCACTCTACCATAAAGGCCTGATTGGTGGAGTGCTGTAGAGATGGTTGTCCTTCTGGGAGGTTCTCCAATTTTCACAGAGGAACTCTGCAGCTCTGTGAGAGCGACCATCGAGTTCTTGGTCACCTCCCTGATCAAGACCCTTCTCCCCCGATTGCTCAGTTTGGCCGAGTGGTCAGCTCTAGGAACAGTCTTGGCGCTTCAAAACTTCTTCCATTTAAGAATGATGAAGGCCACTATGTTCTTATGGACCTTCAATCCTGCAGACATGTTTTGGTACCCTCCACCAGATCTGTGCCTTGACTCAATTTTTCTCGGAGCTCTACGGACCATTCTTTCGACCTCGTGGCTTGGGTTTTGCTCTGACATGCACTGTCGAGTGTGGGAACTTATATAGACAGGTGTGGGCCTTTCAAAATCATGTCCAATCAATTGAATTTACCACAGGTGGACTCCAATCAAGTTGTAGAAACATCTCAAGGATGATCAATGGAAACAGGATGCACCTGAGCTCAATTTCGAGTCTCATTGCAAAGAGTCTGAATACTGTACTTACGTAAATAATATATTTCTGTTTTTTATTTGTAATATGGGGTTTTTGCTTTGTCATTATGGGGTATTGTGTGTAGATTGCTGAGGATTTTTTTTAAATCGAAACCATTTTAGAATGAGGCTGTAACGTAACAAAATGTGGAAAAAGTCAAGGGGTCTGACTACTTTCCGAAGGCACTGTACATGTCACAATCAGAATCCTAAACATAAACATTATAAAAGCTCTGATAACGGTGACTCTTTGATTCCCACATATAGTCATATGCTGTGCAGCCAGCATGACTCCATGACACATCGTTCCCTGCGTAGGTTCCCCACCAGTATGGGGGAGCGGCAGACTAATCTCAGAGGTGTATGATTAGTGGTAATTGCGTATTCAGAAATATGCCCACGTCCCCTGCATTCCAATAGCCTAGATACATACTGGCTCTGTCTCGGCGTCGGTGAACAGCTATCTGCCTGGGCTTTGATGTGCACTTATCTTTTAGCTGTTCATATTATGGAAAAGCAAATTGCTTCAAAAAAATGACTGGTGCCTTATTAGTTTTGAAGCAATTAAGTGGTTGATAAATAAAGCCACGGAAATTGGAAAAATAATCATGACAAATGTGGAAGGGAGGGAGCTACTGACAAGGACGACTAATGAAAAGTACACGGAGAGAATGAAATAAATGAGGAAGACATGAAGTGTTCAATTAATTGCATCGTTTTCCATGTTTCTGACCATGCAGTTACATCAATGATACATTGTAAACATTTTATTTCTACCTAATAGTAAAGAATGCATGGAGAAAATGCAGAACGAGGATGCCATGCAACAAGGTCAAATAAAGAAACGGTTTCTGAACAGTCTCTCTAACTAACAGTGAGTGTTCATTATATTTACATGGCCAGAAGAGCCAGTAGTGCTTGTTTGCCGTGAATAGGTGAGTGGAGATTTAAAGACAGCTTGGCCCCAAAGTGTCCGTGGCGCTCCAGAAGAAGGGCACTTGCTATGATATTGCCTTAATTCTATTTGAAGTGAGTGAGACAGACAACCTAGATATTTCCTCTCTATTTATTCAGCCATTTTAGGTCCGGGCTATTCAGGCTCCATTTTAGAACCCCTCATCCACTTTCTCCCTCTTTTTCTCTCTCTCTTTTTCTCTTTTATTTTTTCTCCTTTCTTTCTTTCTTTCTTTCTTTCGTTCTTTCTCATTCTTTCTTTCTTTCTTTCTCTCTCTCACTCCCTCTCTATTCATTCTCTTCTATTCTCTCTCTCTCTCTCTCTCTCTCTCTCTCTCTCTCTCTCTCTCTCTCTCTCTCTCTCTCTCTCTCTCTCTCTCTCTCTCTCTCTATCGCACTCTCTCTCTCTATTAGTCTGTCTTCACCATCTCCCATTACTGTCTGTTAGTCTTTGCCTGATTCTCCTTTAAATATGGGCTCAATTCAATCTAACCTGAATTCTGGTATTTTCGCATAGTGACTCTTTTAGTTCAAATCAAATCACAAAATGTTCTGGGTTCCAGCAAAACATTTTTTACTGCCAGCAGGTAAAACTTCCTGTGAATTTGTATATAGTTTTTCTGAATTCTTCTGAATAAAAAGTGTGTGTATCACAGCCAGTAAGTTTGTGGTGTTGTCGAATGAACTCCCGCCTCCTCTCTCCCCTCCTTCCTTCCTTCCTCCCTACCTACCTACCTCACTCCCTCTCTTTCCCTCTCATCTCCCACCACTGAAGGAAATACTGAAGCTGTGAAGCTAGGAAATATGCTGACACGTTAAGACAGTGAGCATGAGAAATGTTCTCCACTTCCTGCCCAGCAGGGGGTCCAATCGCAAGGTTTAACTCAAGGCTTGTATCTGTCAGTAGTGAAATTATTATCTAATCCACTTCATAATTCTCTTTTTTCCATATTCTCCATCTCTGCATGGAGATATCATTATTATTTAAAAATAAATACCACAATTATCATATAAGATTCCTGTTGATGAACAGTCATATCAGTCTAATTGATTTGCCTGGCCTTATAGACCATGCTGATTGATCAATCAGGAAATTATCGATCTCGGTAGGATAGTGTGTTAGGTTATCCCTATCACTGAGAGTTTCATTGCATCCCAAATGGCACCCTATTCGCTATATGGGTCTTTTGACCAGGGTTTGACCCTATGGGACCTGGTCAAAAGTAGTACACTATATAGGAAATAAGAAGACATTTGGGACACAGGCGTTGTGTATATGAACATGGAAATGTAATTTATACAGCCCTGTGGCCGTGGCTTGTTCAATAAAGCAGGCAGACAGGCATTGAGGCATTCAGTTACTGTTCGCTTGAACGTTAGAATGGGCAAAACAAGTGACCTAAGTGACTTTGAGTGTTGTTGGCTCATCTGTGCCAGGTGTGCCTGATCCAGTAGCTCAGAAACGTCTGTCCTCCTGGGCTTTTCACCCACGACCGTCTCGCGGGTTTACCGAAAATGGTGCGACAAACATAAAACAATCCAGTCAGTGGCAGTTCTGTGGGTGAAAATGGCAAGAATTGTGCAAGCTAACGTGCAGGCCACAAACAAAAATAATGGTGGAGTACAAAAGTGGTGTGCAGAACGGCATCTCATAACGTACAACTCGTCAATCCTTGTCTCGGATGGACATTGCAGCAGATGATCACACAGGATTCCACTCCTATCAGCTAAAAACAAGAAGAAGCAGCATCTGTGGGAACGCCATCACGAACACTGGACAATGGAGGAGTGGAAAAACATGGCCTGATCTGAAGAATCACAGTTCATGTTACTCCACGGTGATGGCAGTCAGGATTTGGCGTAAGAAGCATGAGTCCATGGATCCATTCTGCCTGGTGTCAACAGTACGGGCTTGTGGCGGTGGTGTACCGCCATCCAATCTGTATCAACTGCGTGATGCCATTGCGTCAGCATGGACCAACATCCCTGTGGAACGTTTCTGACTTGTAGAGTCCATGCCCCAGATAATTCAGGCTGTTCTGGAGGCAAAGGGGTCCGACCCGACACTAGATGAGTGTACCTTATAAACTGTGTGCTGAGTGTATATACGGCCCAGTATGAACATATGGAGAGGTAACATATTCAGCCCAGTATGAACATATGGACATAATATATTCAGCCCAGTATGAACATATGGAGATAATATATACAGCGCAGTATGAACATATGGAGATAATATATACAGCCCAGTATGAACATATGGAGAGGTAATATATACAGCCCAGTATGAACATATGGAGATAATATATTCAGCCCAGTATGAACATATGGAGATAATATATTCAGCCCAGTATGAACATATGGAGAGGTAATATATACAGCCCAGTATGAACATATGGAGATAATATATACAGCCCAGTATGAACATATGGAGATAATATATTCAGCCCAGTATGAACATATGGAGATAATATATACAGCCCAGTATGAACATATGGAGATAATATATTCAGCCCAGTATGAACATATGGAGAGGTAACATATTCAGCCCAGTATGAACATATGGAGATGTAACATATTCAGCCCAGTATGAACACATGGAGATAACATATACAGCCCAGTATGAACATATGGAGATAATATATTCAGCCCAGTATGAACATATGGAGATAATATATACAGCCCAGTATGAACATATGGAGATAATATATTCAGCGCAGTATGAACATATGGAGATAATATATACAGCCCAGTATGAACATATGGAGATAATATATACAGCCCAGTATGAACATATGGAGATAATATATACAGCCCAGTATGAACATAAGAATACAACATATTCAGCCCAGTATGAACATATGGAGATAATATATACAGCCCAGTATGAACATACGGAGATAATATATTCAGCCCAGTATGAGCATATGGTGATAATATATACAGCCCAGTATGAACATATGGAGAGGTAACATATTCAGCCCAGTATGAACATATGGAGATAATTTATACAGCCCAGTATGAACATATGGAGATAATATATACAGCCCAGTATGAACATATGGAGATAATATATTCAGCGCAGTATGAACATATGGAGATAATATATTCAGCCCAGTATGAACATATGGAGAGGTAATATATACAGCCCAGTATGAACATAAGAATACAACATATTCAGCCCAGTATGAACATATGGAGATAATATATTCAGCCCAGTATTAACATAAGTATATAATATATTCAGCCCAGTATGAACATATGGAGATAATATATACAGCCCAGTATGAACATATGGAGATAATATATACAGCTCAGTATGAACATATGGAGATAATATATACAGCCCAGTATGAACATATGGAGATAATATATTCAGCGCAGTATGAACATATGGAGATAACATATTCAGCCCAGTATGAACATATGGAGATAATATATACAGCCCAGTATGAACATAAGAATACAACATATTCAGCCCAGTATGAACATATGGAGATAATATATACAGCCCAGTATGAACATATGGAGATAATATATACAGCCCAGTATGAACATATGGAGATAATATATACAGCCCAGTAGGAACAAATGGAGAGGTAACCTATTCAGCCCAGTATGAACATATGGAGATAATATATACAGCCCAGAATGAACATATGGAGATAATATATACAGCTCAGTATGAACATATGGAGATAATATATACAGCCCAGTATGAACATATGGAGATAATATATACAGCTCAGTATGAACATATGAAGATAACATATTCAGCCCAGTATGAACATATGGAGATAACATATTCAGCCCAGTATGAACATAAGAAGATAATATATTCAGCCCAGTATGAACATATGGAGATCATATACACTAAGTGTACAAAACATTAGGGACACCTTCCTAATATTGAGTTGCATCCCCCTTTGCCCTCAGAACCGCCTAATTTCATCGGAGAATGGACTCCACAAGTTGTCGAAAGCGTTCCAAAGGGATGCTGGACCATGTTGACTCCATTGCTTCCCACAGTTGTGTCAAGTTAGCTGGTAGTGGATATCTGCTCCGAATAGCTCGTTCCAGCTCATCCCACAGATGCTCAGTTCGATTGAGATCTGGTGACTGGGCAGGCCACTGCAGTAAACTGAATTAACTGTCATGTTTGTCGAACCATTATAAAATATCTATTCGTAGATGGATACACTGCTTCCATGAAGGGATGCACCTGATTGGCAATGATGTTCAGATACCTTGTGGCGCTCAAACATTGCTCCACTTTTATCAAGGTGTCACAAAGACACACCCCACACCGTCACACCACCACCAGCCTGCAATACCCTAGTCCTCCCATCAGCATGAAACAGCAGGAAACGGGATTCATCACACCAGGCAATGTTTTCCAATTCTCCAGTGTCCAGTGTTTTTGTTCCATAACCCACTGAATCCCAGTTTGTTGTTGTTTGCTTAAAGAAGTGGAACTCTGTAAGGTCGTTGTCTGCCATACCTCATTCTTGTTAAGGTACGACAAGTTGTGCATTATTTTATGGGTCTTTGGGCACCAATGTTGTACTGGACTGTCAGTTGACTAACTGTAGCCTGTCTGTTGTGCTGCACAATTAGTATCAGCCTCCATTGTCCATTTCATCAATGACCTGCTTTTGACCACTGGACTGCCATTGGCTGGATGATCTTTGGGTGGTGGACCATTATTGAAACACACAGGAAACTGTTGAGCATGAAAAACCAAGCAGCGCTGCTGTTCTTGACACACTCAAACCGTTGCGCTTGGCGCCTACTACCATACCACGTTCAAAGGCACTTAAATATTTTGTCTTGCCCATTCACCCTCTGAATGGTACACATACACAATCTGTCTCAATTGTCTCAAGGCTTTAAAAAAATATTCTTCAACCGGTCTCCTCCCCTTCATCTACGGCCGTTTGAAGTGGATTTAACAGGTGACATCAATAAGGGATCATAGCGTTGACCTGGATTCACCTGGTCGGTCTTTGTCATGGAAAGAGCAGGTGTTCTTAATGTTTTTTACTCAGTGTATACGGCCCATAATTACTCGGAACCGCACTGCAGTAAGCAGTTAAACTCTGACTTTACTAGTGCAAGACTACATAATACAGTATGAATCTGGAGTTAATCAGCCATGAAATTGGGTTGAATTCAAATGATCTGCCTTGGTATGAGTCTATGTTATAGCGGGAGATAACTCATAGTCTATCTTAAAGTAATCGTTTTCTGTGCAAAAACGAACTACACTTTCAATGCTCTAGTTTGATAACGCTTATGAAAGCAAATACAGGAGGGACTCGAACCAGTGAACATGTGGCTTTAAGAACGTGAGATCAAGAGATCAGTAACCTATGTACTACAGCTATGATCGCTACTCTGTCATTCTTTCCGTGCAAATCTCAACGTATCTTCACGTTTGTTAATACGAACGAAGCACAAAAACAAGAACCAGCAGCACTGAGATTCCAGCAGTTTAATGTAATCAAGTGAACAGCAGACATCCTGAGTAACAGCTGCAGAGATCCTCCACTCCCCCAGTGCAGATCAATCAATCAATCAAATGTATTTATAAAGCCCTTCTTACATCAGCTGATGTCACAAAGTGCTGTACAGAAACCCAGCCTAAAACCCCAAAAAGCAAGCAATGCAGGTGTAGATGCACGGTGGCTAGGAAAAACTCCCCAGACAGTCCAGAACCTAGGAAGAAACCTAGAGAGGAACCAGGCTATGATGGGTGGCCAGTCCTCTTCTGGGTATTCAAATGTTCATAGATGACCAGCAGGGTCAAATAATAATAATCACAGTGGTTGTTGAGGGTGCAACAGGTCAGCACCTCAGGAGTAAATGTCAGTTGGATTTTCATAGCCAATCATTCAGAGTATCTCTACCGCTCCTGCTGTCTAGAGAGTTGAAAACAGCAGGTATGGGACAGGTAGCAGGTCCAGTGAACAGGTCAGGGTTCCATAGCCGCAGGCAGAACAGTTGAAACTGGAGCAGCAGCACGGCCAGATGGACTGGGGACAGCAAGGAATCGTCAGGCCAGGTAGTCCTGAGGCTTAGGTCCTCCGAGAGAAAGAAAGAAGTAAAGAAAAAAAGAGAGAGAGAAAGAAAGAAAGAAAGAAAGAAAGAAAGAAAGAGAAAGAAAGAAAGAGAGAATTAGAAAGAGCATACTTAAATTCACACAGGACACCGGATAAGACAGGAGAAGTACTCCAGATTTAACAAACTGACCCTAGCCCCCCGACACATAAACTACTGCAGCGTAAATACTGGAGGCTGAGACAGGGGGGTCGGGAGACACATTAGAGGGATATATTCAACCACCAACTTACCATTCTGAGACAAGGCCGAGTATAGCCCACAAAGATCTCCGCCACAGAACAACCCAAGGTGGGGTGACAACCCAGACAGGAAGACCACGTCAGTGACTCAACCCACTCAAGTGACGCACATGGAAGGGACGGTATGAAAGAGCACCAGTAAACCAGTGACTCAGCCCCCTGTAATAGGGTTAGAGGCAGAGAATCCCAGTGGAGAGAGGGGAACCAGCCAGGCAGAGACAGCAAGGGTGATTCGTTGCTCCAGTGCCTTTCCGTTCACCTTCACACTCCTGGGCCAGACTACACTCAGTCATAGGACCTACTGAAGAGATGTCTTCAGTAAAGAATTAAAGGTTGAGACCGAGTTTGCGTCTCTTATATGGGTAGGCAGACCATTCCATAAAAATGTAGCTTAATACGAGAACGCCCTGCCTCCAGCTGTTTGCTTAGAAATGCTAGGGACAGTAAGGAGGCCTGCGTCTTGTGACCGTAGCGTACGTGTAGGTAGCCCATGTCATGCTTTGTAGGTTAGCAGTAAAACCTTGAAATCAGCCCTTGCCTTAACAGGAAGCCAGTGTAGAGACTAGCACTGGAGTAATATGATCACATTTTTTGGGTTCTAGTCAAGATTCTAGCAACCGTGTTTAGCACTAACTGAAGTTTATTTAGTGCTTTATCCGGGAAGCAGGAAAGTAGAGCATTGCAGTAGTCTAACCTAGACGTGACAAAAGCATGGATTAATTAATCTGCATAATTTTTGGACAGAAAGTTTCTGATTTTTGCAATGTTACGTAGATGGAAAAAAGCTGTCCTTGAAACAGTCTTGATATGTTCGTCAGATTCACTAGATCTCTGCCCTGGCTCTTCCCAGCCTGTGTCTCACACCTCTGTAGGTAAAGCGGAAGGTGGCTAAGTGTTTATCCCTAAGTTTAAACCAGACCACTGATAGACCCCCTGACAACTATGTTTGTGCCATATATCTCTCCCTGAGCCCTTGGCAGGAATATCCACATATGTCTGCCCACTGGTGGGTGAGCAACAAAGACCTTATCCTGTCTGCCTCATCAACCCTACATATCATCACCACAAACCCCCCTTCCTCGCAGCTTTCCCCTTCCTCCAAAGGTATTTAGCAAACTCTGCATGCCTGGCCTAAACCCTTGTTGGAATACACTCTCAGCCAAGGAACAGCATTCACTTTTTAGCATTAGCCATTCAGCTGTTTTTGTGTAGGTGCTATCTACAGTTAGTGGCGCCACTAACAATATCGATGCGAGCTAACATTGGCCTTACACGTGCCACTACTAAAGGCCATTGTTTGCATGCGTGTGGCTATGCTCGAAGACGAAGCTTGCCTAAATATGTGAGTAAGCAGATGGGAAGATGGGAGTCTGTCTCTTCCGCTCTCTCTCCCTGTGAGTGCTCATCCAATTGATGCTTGATGTTCAAAGGCAGGCAGCCGAATCCCAAAGCTGCTCCTGGCTCTGTCTCCATCTGCACTGGGGGAGTGAAGGATCTCTGGAGCTGTTACTCGGGGTGTCTGCTGTCCACTTGATGACATTAAATTGCTGGAATCTCAGTGCTGTCGGTTCCTTTTTTTCCACTTTATTAGTGTTGATCTATTTTGTATTTCTGCCTCTGATCACCATCGTTCGTATGAAAAACCATGAAGATACGTTGAGAGTCTGGACTCTCCCTATCTGAGATAGTCCGTTTGAGATAACTTGTTGTTGTCATACATGTGTTGAATGTTGGATGTCGCCCCTAAGAGACCATGACACAACATCCTGACAATTTTAGGCGACCATTTTCTGATGTCCCATGTATAATAACTCATTATTGTTTGCAGGGAACTATTGCAGATTCTATATTTAATACTAGGGCCTAATTGAGCCAAGTTGTACATTAAAAATATATGTATTTTGTTAAGTTATTAAATGATTGGTTGGAGTTATTACATTATTCATACAGTTGTTACACACCGGTTAGTGATTGTTTTAAATGTGTATTTATTTCAACTTTATTTAACTAGGCAAGTCAGTTAAGATCAAATTCTTATTTACAATGACGGCCTAGGAACAGTGGGTTAACTGCCTTGTTCAGGGGCAGAACAACAGATTTTTACCTTGTCAGCTCGGGGTTTCGATCTAGCAACCTTTTGGTTACTGTGATAACCACCGGTTAATGTAATAGCTTATTACATTTAGCGGAAAAAGTTATTACATTTACTGTTCAACATTTTAATACATTTACCGGCAAGTAATTAAATCCAAAAGTTATTACATGAACTGTTGTTTACATGGTTCTTCTTCAAACAGGCTGGAGTGTCTTGTGCTTCAATCCATAGCTATTTCCTCTCCTGTAAGAGCTGGCAGGAGCAATGCATTTGCCAAAGTGACTGATGGTATTCTCTCTGAAATAGCACATACACTGCCTTCAGAAAGTATTTACACATTATGTTTGAATGACTACATCATCTCTGTAGCCCACACTTACAATTATCTGTAAGGTCCCTCAGCCGAGCAGTACATTAGGAGCAAAGATTTAACCACAAAGACCAGGTAGAGTTTCCAATGTCTCGCAAAGAAGGGCACCTATTGGTAGATAGGTTTAAGAAAAAGCAGACATTGAATATCACTTTGAGCATGGTGAAGTTATTAATTACACGTTGGATGGTGTATCAATACACCCAGTCACTACAAAGATACAGGCATCTCATAACTCAGAGGCCAATGGTGACTTTAAAACGGTTGCAGAGTTGAATGGCTTTTTGATAGGAGACTACAACATTGTAGTTACGCCACAATACTAACCTAAATGACAGAGTAAAAAGAAGGAAGCCTGTACAGAATAAAAATATTCCAAAACATGCATACTGTTTGCAATAAGGCACTAAAGTAAAACTGCAAAAAATATGGCAAAGAAATTAACTTTATATCATGAATACAAAGGGTTATGTTTGGGGCAAATACAACACATCACCGAGTACCACTCTTCTTATTGTCAAGCATGGTGGTGGCTCCATCAGGTTATGGATATGCTTGTCATCGGCAAGGACTAGGATAAAAAATAAATGGAATAGAGCTAAGCAAAGGCAAAACGCTAGAGGAAAACCTGGTTCAGTCTGCTTTCCAACGGACTCCCGGTGTCACACCCTGACCATAGAGAACCATTGTTTTTCTATGATATAGTAGGTCAGGGCGTGAATAGGGGGTGATCTAGTACTTCTATGTCTATGTTGTGTTCTAGTTTCTTTTCTATGTTTGTTGTTTTGTATGATTCCCAATTAGAGGCCGCTGGTAATCGTTGTCTCTAATTGGAGATCATATTTAAGTAATTTTTCCCACCTATGTTTGTGGGATCTTGTTTATGTTTAGTTGCCTGTTGGCACTTCACTGACTTCACGTTTCCTTCTGTCTTTATTGTTTTGTGCGTTTCACTAATAAATATGTGGAAACCATATCACGCTGCACCTTGGTCCGATGATTCTAACGACGATCGTGACACCAGGAGACAAATTCACCTTTCAACAGTACAATAACCTAAAACACAAGACCAAATACACACTGGAGTTGCTTACTTAGACGACATAGAATGTTCCTGAATGGCCTAGTTACCGTTTTGACTTAAATCAGCTTGAAAAGCTATTACAATACTTGAAAATGGCTGTCTAGCAATGATCAACAACCAACTCGATAGAGGTTGAATCATTTTTTTATAATAATGTGCAAGTGTTTTACAATCCAGGTGTGCACAGTTGTTCATTTGAAAATATATGAGTGTATTCCTTTGCCTGATGCCTGATGAAGGTCTGGGATTTTAGTTCTGGGTTAGAAAGGCTAACCCTTTCTAAGTATAGCTACAGTGGGGACTCCTTCTCATGCCCTAATAGTTGTTTTGTTTTCTACAGCCTTTAATTCACGAGGTTGTTCCTATTCATTTGAGAGAAAATCAAGGGAACGAGAGAGAGAAACCCTTTGATTTATGGCGCGCAATTTCAAATGGGAGACCCAAATTAAAAGTGTTTCGAATTCACTAGCACATTAAATTAAATATCTACCGAACAGATTCTAATTTGATCACCAAGCTGTTTCAATTTCATTAGCCAGGTTCCTAATGGTCTTTCACAGCACTGTATTCCATCGAGCACAAATCCTATTTAGTGTTTTTTTAATGAACCCCTGTCGTGCTGGCCACGTGTTAGATCCAAGCAGCGCTGTGTGAGGTTCACAACCCAGGCACTCACTGTGTGTGGTGTGTGTGTCTGTGTGTGTGTGTCTCTCCGCCAAATTCCTGCTCTCCCTAATGGACCAGTAGACCCACTGTGGCTTCATGGAAATAAAGAATGAAATACAACTCATAATTGAACACAGAGGCCTCCTAAACATCAGTCCAATTGTTTGTATTAATATTTAATAGATGGTTCCTGTCTTTTGTTGGAGTCAATGTTGCCATGATTAACGATGGATGCAGATGGATAGATGCAGATGGGTGGTGCAGATGGGTGGATGCAGATGGGTGAATGCAGATGGGTGGATGCAGATGGATGGATGCAGACGGGTGGATGCAGATGGGTGGATGCAGATGGGTGGATGCAGATGGGTGGTGCAGATGGGTGGATGCAGATGGGTGGATGCAGATGGGTGGATGCAGATGGGTAGATGCAGATGGGTGAATGCAGATGGGTGGATGCAGATGGATGGATGCAGATGGGTGGATGCAGATGGGTGGATGCAGAACTCGTGTGCTGTGTGGTCCGTCTGGCCCAACCGCGTTTGCATTCGGCCTGATTACTGTGTCGGTGCATTCTACATTGTATTGGCGTGGTGTGTGCGTGTGTGCGTGCGTGTGTGTCAGCGGTGCATTCTGCATTCTAATAATGATAATAATGAGAGATGGAGATCAGGTCTGGGCCGGACAACAGTAGAGATTCATCACTGACGGGGTTGTTTTACTAGGTTTCTGGGGTTTTGTTGTGTAGTTATGCCGTGTCCGTAGTAATCCCTACAGCCGTTACAGCTAAGCAGGAAAAACATCTGAAAATGGAAAATGCTTTGGAAATGTGCATAAAATAGCAGGACTAAAGTACTGGGTGGGTCGTTTCCTATCAGTCTGGACTATGTGTAGTCTCAATTGTCAAAGACGTACATGTTGTTATGTACTGTACATTATGGAGAGCAGTATCGTTTTAAACTCCTCCAGCACATGTACTCCAAACTTGAGCCAGAGAGAGGACAACATATTTGGGATGATTAAGACCAGTGAGTGTTTCATCCTGACGACACCGACCTAGATGAAAGTGATATCATCGTCTCTGGGGTAGCATTGACAAATGTTTTCACCAGGCCCTCCACCATTAGTGTCTGGGACAATTACTGTGTGTGTCTGTGTGTGTCTGCGTGTCTGTGTGTGCGTGCGTGTGTATAAATAATGCATAAAGCTGACCCTGCTGAAGTCATAGGAGGATCAAAGAGGAGCAGGTCTCTGCCTTCCTTTGACATTGAGCCTGGAGAGAGGGTCTAAGCCATTACCTTTCACAACGCTGCTTCCTGCTCATGTTTAAATGAAATATTCACTGATGTGTTTTTATTATGTAGACTAGCCGGGATTAGAGGTTAACGTTGACTGGCACTCCTGAGCATTTAACACACTCTGCTAATGGACTTCTAGGCATTAGCTAATCAATTACCAGGCTGTATTAAGTAAAGAGGACATTTTGTTCTTCTCCTTACCGTGGAGTGGATCTGTTCCTTCGTTCCTGCTTCTCCTGTGTGAATATTTTAGGATCTTTGGGGTGTAGAATGAACACCTGTCCCACCTGAACCTGAAGAACTCAAATCTCGTTCAATTTGAATTCAGGGGCGGCTAAGTTTGGTTGAATTTCGGGAGTCTTATTGAGACTTGAAATTTCAGGAATGATAAAGATGATCGGAGTTTTACTGCATCATTCTCATTGACCTAGACAATGGAGTTGCCATGGACACTATTACCAAGGACACAGAGCAGAGTAGGCCATAGGATAATGTCATCACAGGAAATAATTCACCCTACACTCATCACCGGGATGCTACAAATGGTCCTGTCATCTTCGAGTTATCTCTGTCAATTACCTCAGATAAATGTCTTGTTGTTGTGAAGGCCATGAGCATCAATCATCCATCACATGTTCGTCCTCAATCTTCATATCGACCTACTTCCCTGTACCGCTCTCTGAATGCCTCCCAAATGGCACCCTATTATTCCCTATTGGACCTGGTCGAATGTAGTGCACTGCACAGGGAATAGGGTGGCATTTGGGACAAACGCTGTGTGTGGTCCTTGATACTGTTCTGATGGGTGGTGGGCCCTGACCACAACACCCTCATGTTAGTTCTGCTGCCCTGCATGATGTCAGGTGGAGGTTGTATGTGATGTCAGCTTCCTCACCGGTTCAGTTTGATACGGGATCCTCTGGATCTTCTAGATCCCAGTTGGGAGTTTGGTTTAGAGCCAGTTGATGTAATTCAGATGTTAATACCGACTATCCTAAGGATGTACGACAGGGTTTGCTATGTGATACCTTGGTGGGTTTAGAAGACGTTCATTAAATGGTCACAAATGGAGACCTCAGTAGGCTACAAATCTCCATGCACCAGCCACTTCACTAAGAATACATTACACACAAAAAAAAATATTTTTAGGAAAAAAATGTTTTATTTAACCTTTATTTAACGAGGCAAGTCAGTTAAGAACAAATTCTTATCTGCAATGATGGTCTATTAAAAGGCAAAGTCCTCCTGCGGGGACGGGGGCTAAAGAATGAAATAATAATATTGGACAAAACACATGTCACGACAAGAGAGACACCACAACACTACATAAAGAGAGACACCACAACACTACAAAAAGAGAGACACCACAACACTACATAAAGAGAGACACCACAACACTACATAAAGAGAGACACCACAACACTACATAAAGAGAGACACCACAACACTACATAAAAGAGAGACACCACAACACTACATAAAGAGAGACACACTACATAAGAGAGACAAAAAGAGACACCACAACACTACAAAAAGAGCACCACAACACTACATAAAAGAGAGACACCACAACACTACATAAAGAGAGACACCACAACACTACACAAAGAGAGACACCACAACACTACATAAAGAGAGACACCACAACACTACAAAGCGAAACACCACAACACTACATAAAGAGAGACACCACAACACTACATAAAGAGAGACACCACAACACTACGTAAAAAGAGACACCACATCACTACATAAAGAGAGACAACACAACACTACATAGAGACACTACAACACGACAGAAAGAGAGACACCACAACACTACATAAATAAAGACACCACAACACTACATAAAGAGAGACACCACAACACTACAAAAAGAGAAACACCACAACCCTACATAAAGAGAGACACCACAACACTACATAAAGAGAGACACCACAACACTACAAAAAGAGAAACACCACAACACTACATAAAGAGAGACACCACAACACTACATAGAGACCCCACAACACTACATAAAGAGAGACACCACAACACTACATAAAGAGAGACACCACAACACTACATAAAGAGAGACCTAAGACAACAACATAGCATGACAGCAGCACATGACAACACAGCATGGTAGCAACACCACATGACAACAACATGGCAGCAACACAATATGGCATCAGCACAACATGGTACCTGCACAAAACATGGTACAAATATTATTGGGCACAGTCAACAGCACAAAGTCAAGAAGGTAGAGACAACAATACATCACGCGAAGTAGCCACAGCTGTCAGTAAGAGTGTCCATGGTTGAGTCTTTGATTGAAGAGATGGAGATAAAACTGTACAGTTTTAGTGTTTGTTGCAGCTCCTTCCAGTCGCTACTTGCAACGAACTGAAAAGAGGAGCTACCCAGGGAAGTGTGTGCTTTGAGGAGCTTTAACAGAATGTGACTGGCAGAACGGGTGTTGTATGTGGAGGATGAAGGCTGCAGTAGGTTTCTCATGCAGGAAGTGAGGCCCAAGAGGGTGGGTCTTGGGTCTTGCGTGGGTCTTGCGACGGATATACAGAGATGACCCGTTTACAGAGGAGTATAGAGTGCAGTGATGTGTTAAGGAGCATTGGTGGCACATCTGATGGCTGAATGATAAAGAACATTTAGCTGCTCGAGAGCACCCTTACCTGCCAATCTATAAATGATGTCTTTGTAATCTAGCATGGGTAGGACGGTCATCTGAATCAGGGTTAGTTTGCCAGCTGGGGTGAAAGAGGAGCGATTACGATAGAGAAAACCAAGTCGAGATTTAACTTTAGCCTGCAGCTTTGATATGTGCTGAGAGAAGGACAGTGTACCATCTAACCATACTCCTAAGTACTTGTATGAGGTGACTAAATCAAGCTCGAAACCCTTAGAGGTAGTAATCACACATTGTGTATTTGTAAATGCAAAATCCTGTTCTATATGTCTACCATAGTGTGGGGGCTACAGTTGCAGGCCTATAGACATGCAACATCTGCTCTCAGCTTCAACAAAATGACCGTTCACCATCCTAGAGGATGGAGTCTATTGGAATAATACCCATCTTTGTATAGTGACAGTCTGGGCTGTGATATGTCTATGGCCTGGAGAGTCCTGGATATATCGATGCTTTAGCAAAATGACCAATTCCCCATCTAAGGAATGTAGTCTATTGTATATCTGTCTGGCAGGGCTGTGATGTGAATGCTGTCTGTGTTACGGGCCTGGAGAGGGCTCCGCGAGGCCTGGAGAGTCAGGCTGCTGTGCTGCTCTGAGTGATTGGCTGCCTGGGGGCGCTGCTTGTGCTGAAGGCATTGATCGGAGGCCAGGTGAATTGGATTGTGGGTCTGATTACCAGTGTCAGTATGTGGAGGGACCACGTGGGACCGAGCACTTGGTGGCGGAGCAGAGCTCTTCATGTGCTGCTCTTCTCTGACCGGAACCGTGTTTTTGTTTTATCAGTCTTACTTACCCGCACCTCCATCACTCACACACACACACACACACACACACACACACACACACACACACACACACACACACACACACACACACACACACACACACACACACACACACACACACACACACACACACACACACACACACACACACACACACACACACACACACACACACTCTCACACATTGACACCCCCCCACCGATCTCCCGTGGCTTTGTGCTGCCAACGCTGTCTCGCATCTCCATAGGTCCAAAGTACAGTGTTAAAATGATCAATGGTTTAGTGGCAGGCAGGCAGTCGAACCTTGGAGGAGAGGACCAGTCAGTGCAGGAGGGTAGGAATTACAGTGTGTATATTATCTATGAGCATAACAGCGTTTTAACACAGCACCACATGTCAGTCTGAGGACATAACAGTATAACTGTAACGTGTTGTGTTGTCGTCTGATGTGTTCTGTTGTGTTGTGACAGTTCAGGGAGATTGAAGCCTCTTGTCTCTGCTGTTTATTGCTGCAGTGTGATGGTATGGATTAGGGCTCAATGCAAGGTTATGCTTTGTTAGGCAGGATTGTGTGTGTATGTGTGATTCTCCTTCCACCTCATGTATTTATTTTCTAGTGCAGGAATATTGGGGGGGGGGGGGTCATCATCTTTTACTGGGAGACCAATAGCCATCCCTTCCCTTCCTTAAGAGACAATGAAGGGCTGTCCCGCCCAGCGACTGGCAGGCCAATAAAGAATGTAATTGGAAATGTCAATCACAGCGTTGCCGTGGCAGTGGAGGGAGGGCAGGCGGTCAGGTGGTTGGCCGCTGGACGGCGGTGTGTGTGTGTGTGTGTGTGTGTGTGTGTGTGTGTGTGTGTGTGTGTGTGTGTGTGTGTGTGTGTGTGTGTGTGTGTGTGTGTGTGTGTGTGTGTGTGTGTGTGTGTGTGTGTGTGTGTGTGTGTGTGTGTGTGTGTGTGTGTGTGTGTGTGTGTGTGTGTGTATGTGTGTGCGGGGCTTTGAGCACCACAGAGAGCTGAATCCACCGTGCCCTGGGACACCGGTGCACTGTGTCTGTTGTTATTGTTTACAGCGGTGGCTGTGATCTGTCGTTGTTTGTAGGTATTTGTAAAGGGAATAGCGTGTTTTTTGATGAGTGTTGAGCGAATAACCGAAATTTTGGTTATTTTTCATTTTTGAAACAACTAATTGACCACGCCTACTTGCCCGGTCTGGTTCTCTTTTACGCCCGCTACATAAAGGAGACAGAAGAATGCCTGATGGGGAGGGATAGAGAGCAGTTGCTTCGTGAGGTATCTCTACCTGAAAATACATGGTGTAAGTGATTCATAGTTGGTATTCAGCAGTCATAAAAGTAGGCTTTATTTACTTTGAAGAACTACTAAAATAGTGATTTTGTCAGACAGCATAGGCAGCAGCACTATAAAGACTAGATGACATGTAATGTCTACAAAAAATAATCAAATCCGAAACCCAACTTAAAAAGCACTAATCGCTCAGCACTGCATTTGACTTGGCATTGTGGGGGACAGGTGCTCTGCCAGTTGATTTGAAGGTCAGGTCAATGGGGATGTAACAGTATAGTGTTTTGCTTTCATCTACACATCTTCCCTTTTTGGGAAAGTTATTCCATTATTGGATATTCAGAAAACCATAGTGTTCTGTCAATGCACTGGAATGAAGTTGATGTTTAAACTTCAAGTTCAAAGCTTGGTTTGAACCGTGGCTTCAGTGATTAATAGAAGCACTTACGATCAGATTGGGAGTTAACTGGCCATGCTGCAGAGTTCATGTTCATGTCTCCTCGAGGACGACCTGGCACTTTTAGGAGATGCATTTCCCATGTTTAACTCACTTCCTACTGCATTATCAGCTGAGATGGAAGATTGTTCAAGTAGAGAGCGAGAGAGCGGGAGAGCGGGAGAGAGAGAGCAGTGTGCCTTTTTCTTTCATCACAGGACTGAGTGTATTTTAGCACGCAATGTTTGAGATTCTGTGTCAGACCAGTGGAGGTTGCTGAGGGGAGGACGGCTCATAATAATGTCTGGAACGGCGCGAATGGAATGGCGCTCCATCCATTACCACGAGCCCATCCTCCCCAATTAAGGTGCCACTAACCTCCTGTGTGTCAGACTGTGTGAGACTATGGGTGCA